>NW_027505830.1:0-120000 GCF_021521415.1 Bidens hawaiensis
TGTCGACTCTATGAATTGTGCAACAACCTCCGACGTAGTGAGCGTTGGAGGCGGCAACGATACGATCTCCGGAGCCGAGAGTTGTGCTGTGGTGGTTGGGATGCTAACAGATGCAGTAGTTGCCACCACAGGAACAACTGTAGCGCTTAAGCTTGTAGTCTGTGCTGTAGAAGGGACCAAAAACATACCAGACAAGGCAGGTGGAGCAAAACGTACCAACCGTGAAGTCTCTCCAGCTCCTACACCCATACCTGTCCTTTCCCTTCGTGAACGCTTTCTCACCAGCTGCACAGCTTCTTCTTCATCATCTTCCTCGTCGTCGTCGTCAACAGTTCTCTTTTGTTTCCCAACTGTTCTCTCATGCGTTACCATCATCCGTCTAGCCTCTTCCATCACATCATCAAAGTCAGCCTGTGGACCCGAGACTTGAATATTCTCTTGAGGATCAACTCGGTCCATATCAAACATTCCTTGGCCTCCCAACATGGCATCAAGGTCAATCTCTGCAGCTGACACAGCAGCAGATACAGCAGGCGCAGCTGATACAGCCTGGGGTGCTGCCGCATGTTGTGGTCTTGGGTCTCTGAACTCGTCCCCTGCCGCAGGCACATACTCCTGGTTTATAAGGTACCCAAAGAGCGGAGTATGCCTGGGACGCAGCTCAGGCTTGCTTCGTGCGCTGGAAGTGCGACACTGTGCAAAGATACGTTTTGTCACACTTTCCACGTATCGAATATGGCGTCGTTGAGGCAGCGTCGGAGCCACATGATTTAAAATTATCTGTAGGAATCGTGGATACATTATAAACCGCTCACAGCGCCACAGCCCTTCGTTGCCTATCGATCTCGTAAAAGATCATCTGGCTGAAAGAATATCCTTTATTATAAGTCAACGCCGTCATAGCAGACTGCATTGTCGCACCCATACCATCAGTGCCTGCCTTCCGTCCTGACATACATACGATCATGACGTGCATAAGGAAGCGCCACTGATCTAAAAGGAATCCCTTCCTCCGTTGTGTGTCCCCTAAGGGACCAGAATACCCCATCCTGAGGAACGCCCCATCACGGAATGGCGCAACAAACTCCGTTGGGTCATCCCTCGTCTCTTCACCAAACCGCAACGCCACCCGTATTTGTTCAGAAGAAAACTGAACAACTTGACCGTTTACGGTGGCTCGCATAACCGGGGGCTCAACCCGGCAATCGTACTCTACCGTCTGCCAAAAGTCTTCAATATTCGGTAGGGAAATAGGCAGGGTAGTTGTTATTGCGTGATATATCCGTGAGCGCAGGAGAAAAGTAATTATCTCCCTATAGTCCTCCACGCCATTTGCATCTAGGTCAAGTGTTATGAACTGGTTATGAGCTGGGAAGAATTGTCTGTGATCATCACCGTCATCACCTGCACCTCCAACAGCAGCCATATCTGCACTAAACGAACCAAGTTAGATAAACGTTAAAGTGTTACACAAGTTCGCTTGATTACCAGGAGCGAAGTTGTGATCAAACCTGTATAGGCGAAGTTAAAGGTGAGGCGAAGTTGGGAACAACTTCGCTTCATCTTTAAGTTCGTCTAATTAATTTTAAGTAAAAAGGTCTAGGCGAAGTTAAAGTTAACTTCGCCTCATCACAACATCGCCTCAGGCGAAGATAAGGGTTAGGCGAAATTAAGCCTCAGGCGAAGTTGCGGATAACTTCGCCTCAGGCGAAATTAATCGTCAGGCGAAGTTGCGGATAACTTTGCTGAAACCCTAACTTCGCCTGAACTGAATCGGCGACTGTTAGCATTCCAAACATCCGGAAATCCGATGTTTCGGTAAAATTGACGATGAAGAACTCAATAACACTTGGTATTAAGGTTATGTGGACGAAAAGTTTGTCCATGAACACGTTAAACACAAGTTATAAAAGTCGGTTTTGAGTCCGACGGACCAAGATCTCGAAGCGGTCGAAATAAAGTTTGATAAACAAGAAGAAACAGCTAACACGATGTACCGATAACACATACCGTGAAACGATAACTGAAACTGAGAACAAAGAAAGAAATCGAAATCGAAAAGATCAAGTTCGCTGATATATCGGAGCTCAAGTACGCTGTATATTGTAAATAATGAAAATTTTACTGTTTGAAATCCTTATATAGGGTCAGAGTTGGTCAGGCGAAGTTACGGATAACTTCGCCTAGGTGAAGTTATCCACAAGTTCGCCTGATTCAACAACTTCGCCTATATTTTCATAACCAAACCTTATAATTTTGAACAATTTGAATTAGCTCTTTAAAACTTCCCTTTAAGAAATAAACGACATGATCAATTCTAAGTAAACAGTTAAAAATTAATACAACTACAAAACTAAGAAAAACTTATAAAAATTTAACGAATAAGGGATCAAATTTCAGTCTAGTCAGGGACCACCATGTTTTAGAAAAGATCCTAACAGGAATCATACTAACTCCGTGAATGTCACATAGATCCGTGTTTAGCTGTATTATGACATAGAGAAACAGGTTGTACACATGTAAATAACTTAAAATGGTTTTCATCGTTTCTGTGATACGAGTTAAGTTCAATTAATCTCAAAAAATAAGTGGGCAACAACTCAGAGATTAAGATGCCTCCTATCTATTCTTAAAGCGTATTTGGCTTTCCCCAAGTCACCCCGAATTGACTTCGACCCATAGTGTCTGATTAACTTGTAAGTATTCTTTGTCTGCTTCCCGTACTCTTTCTTACTCCATGATTGAGAAGTCTCGATATCTTGAACTCTCGAAGGTTACAATAACTCATAAGTACTAATTTTTTTTTTTAACAAACATACTTATAGACTTCTGAGTAATAAACAACTGCAAGTCCCGAATCTGGATCACTGCAGTGTCTTGAAACGCTTTCTTCACGGGAATCAGAACACTTACGGGCTCGTGTATGACTGGGTAAACGCTTTTCTGCCTATCATTCGGAAAGATATGTATGAAGACATACAAAACTCTTAAGGAGTTTCCACGTAAAATTGAGTAGATTAGGTTAGTATCACATCTACTTTTACGCACCATAAAAAGTTACCATGACATACAATGACTGTTCTAAGGCCTTTTAAGCCTAATAACTTCACTAGTTAAGCACACACAATCAGTATATATATATCATTTTCCAAGGTTGGATCAATTTTCTGTGAACATAGCAAAGGTACTTCATACGAAGTAGTAGACTTGAAAAGTAATTTCATTTCCCCAAAAAAAAAAAAAATTTTGACTTCAATCGCCCCAATCACGTCAAAATCTTCAGGTAAACGGCAATCCTGAAGATCCAATGGATCAACTGGACCGACCACATACAAGTATGTGTCCTTCTAACTAACTATGAACGACTAATTTTCAGCGACAGAAAGAAAACACATCATAACCGCCCCGGTCACTTTCAGTCATCTGGTTAATGGCGACCCTCATTCTCTACAAGTAGAAACGAGGACCAAAACATATCCGAGGATATGTCCATCAAACTGAGGTAACCGACTAATTTTAAGCAATAGTGACGTTTTTTTTTTAAATAAACACAAAAAAAACATGGTTACTCGGGATTGATCATCCCGTTCAGCTCAATTAGGTTTTGAAATCTAGATTTATCAAACGCTTTTGTAAATAAATCAGCGAAATTTTCTAGCGTATCGACCTTTTCGACCTTAATCAGTTTCTTCTCAGCACAATCCCGTATGAAATGATGACGAATGTCAATATGTTTAGTTTTACTATGTTTCACGGGATTGTTAATTACTGAGATGGCAGCAGTGTTATCAATAAAAATAGGAGTGAGTAAGAAATTCAGACCATAGTCGCGCAATTGTTGCTGAATCCACAAAACCTGAGAGCAGCAGTTGGATGCTGCCATATATTCAGCTTCGCACGTTGAGATTGCGACTGATGTCTGTTTCTTGCACTGCCAGGAAACTAATCTTCCACCGAGAAACTGACATCCTCCTGTTGTCGACTTCCGACTCTGATTGCACCCTCCATAATCAGAATCTGTATAAGCAACCAGTTCCACGTCTCCTCCCTTCGGGTACCACAACCCTAGCTTCGGCTTGCCTTTGAGATACCGCAAAATCCTCTTCACACCCTTCATGTGAGATTCCTTTGGGTTTGCCTGAAAACGAGCACAAAGACAAACAGCAAACATTATATCAGGCCTAGAAGCAGTCAAATACATCAAAGAACCTATTATAGCCCGATACTGAGTTGGGTCCACATCTGCGTCACCGTCTATTTCAGCTCCCAACTTGTGGTTGACGCAAATTGGAGTGTCAAATGGAGAACAGTCCTCCATCTTGAAGCGCTTGAGGACATCATGAACATATTTTGTTTGATGAATGAACATCCCATCCTTCTTTTGATCAACCTGCAATCCTAAAAAGAACGTTAGTTCACCCATAGCACTCATCTCAAATCTTTTCTTCATGACGGCCTCAAATTCCTGACACATGGAGACTCTTGATGCAGCAAATATGATGTCATCCACGTAGACTTGAACTAGCAGGAAGTCACTTCCATCTCTCTTCACAAACAGTGTGCTGTCAATCAAACCCCTTTCAAAACCATTCTCTAGCAAGTAGTCCGATAACGTTGAATACCAGGCACGAGGTGCCTGATGTAATCCATACAGCGCCTTGCTCAACTTGTACACGTGATCAGGAAAGTCTGGGTCAGGAAAACCCGGAGGTTGCTCAACATACACAACCTCATCAACTTTCCCATTGAGGAACGCACTCTTCACGTCCAACTGAAACACTTTCATCTTCTTAAAAGCAGCAAACGCCAAAAACAATCTTATCGCTTCCAACCTGGCCACCGGAGCGAACACTTCATTATAATCTATCCCCTCTTGCTGATTAAAACCTTTAACGACCAGCCTCGCCTTGTTTCTTATAATAATCCCCTTTTCATCTCTCTTGCACTTAAACACCCATTTTGTGCCTATCGCATGCACATTCCTTGGTTTTTCAACCAAAGTCCAAACTTCCATCTTCTTAAATTGAGCCAACTCTTCTTGCATGGCCTCGAGCCACGAGCTGTCCTTAAGAGCCATTTGATAATTTTTCGGTTCAATCTGGCTAATAAAGCAGGAGTACAAACATTCGTTCATTATACCCGTTTCCTTAATGCTTGTATAAACACAGGTGTGCTCATTCAAGCTACTTCTGGTTTGTACACCGGAGGACACATCACCTATAACATTCTCCAAAGGGTGATCTATGTGAATTCTCGTGGTCGGAACAGCACCGACATGCAAATTATCTTCTAAATTAGAAGAGAGCTCATCAATGGTTGTTTCTGGCTGAGAGTGAAATGGATTGATAAACTCTTCTTCAGGAGAGACAGCAGGGGAACCGATAGAATTTGATGAGGAAGGTTGACAATCATCAAATAGCTGTCTATGTACCAAATTTTCCTCCTCATCTAGAATCATCTTCGTAGCAACACGTTCTTCTTCTTCTGTACAAAACAAATCAGGTATGTTAAAAGACTTGAAGAGCCTATCATAGTCGAAAATCCCAGGAGGTCCGATGCTCGGTCTTGGTGATCTGTAACTCGTAATGTCGGTGTTACATACCACCTCAACCTTGCCGTTCGTTGTATTAAAGACACGCCTGTTGGGAGTCCCAACTTCATAGCCGACTAAGATTCCTTCATCGGCTGCTTCACCAAACTTTGAATGTGCCTTTAAAATTGAACACGGGGACCCGAAAGCTTCAAGTCCACACAAATTGGGCTTTCTCCCATGCATAAGCTCGTAGCATGTTTTATTAAGTCTTTTTACCGTTAAAACTCTATTCAGTACATAGCAAGCTGTAGAAACAGCTTCAGCCCAGAACACCACCGGAAGCTTTGAATCAGCCAGCATAGTTCTGGCTCCTTCAATTAAAGTTCTATTCTTCCTTTCAGCCACTCCATTCTGTTGCGGAGTATACGGAGCGCTGAATTGGTGTTCAATCCCTCTTGACAGACAGAAGATCTCCATTTCAAAATTTTTAAACTCGGAACCATTGTCACTTCTGATGAACTTCACTCGTTTATCCATAATGTTATCAACTTTGGTAATCAGATTCTTCACCATTTGAGCCGTTTCGTCTTTTGATTTCAGGAAGTATACCCACGAGTATCGTGAGTAGTCATCAGTGATCACCAAGCAATAAGTTGTACCACCTAGACTTCTTACATTCACAGGACCGAAGAGATCCATGTGAAGCAGCTCTAGTGTACTGGCAATTGAATTTACTTTCTTGGTGAGATGGGACTTCTTGTGCTGCTTTCCCTTTTTGCACGCAAGACATTTGTCTTCAAAATTGAAACTTTTTAAGGGAACACCCAACACAAGCCCATGTCTGACAATATGGTTCATCTTCCGAAGATGAATGCGCCCCATTCTCCTGTGCCACAGTTCAGATTTCGATTCGCTTGCTTTCGTCAAAAGGCACGATTCTTCCGTTGACATTTCAGTTGAACTTAGATCCATCATATACGTATTTCTATCACGTGGAGCCTTCATTACTATCCACTCCTCTGGTATTTGAAAACCAGGCTTCAACACAATCGCATCATTCTTCGTGAAGTGTACGGTATAATCTTTATCACAAATCTGCGACACACTCAGCAGATTGTGCTTCAGTTCTTCAACAAAGTTCACATTTTCTAACGTCATCTTCCCGTTAGTTACCGTACCCCTTCCTGTTATTTTGCCTCCACTCTCACCGGCAAAACTGACTCTCGCTCCTTGAACAGGTTTTAAATCTTGTAACAAATCCTTGTTACCAGTTATGTGCCGGGAACAGCCGCTGTCCACAACCCAAAGATTATTGGAAGCCCTGTTCAACTGTTCCTGCACAAACAAAAGAGATTATTAAAATTTGGGGACCCAAGACCTCTTGGTCTTGGGTCGATTAACCTTCTTAACAGAACTCACACACCTTGGCTGACCAAAGTTACCATTAGAAAAATTTCCACGAGTCCTAACAGGATACCTCCTTGGAGACTGATAGTGAGGCCAACCAAACCGACGTACATTAAGAGAATCAAAAGAATTATAGCATTTGGTTTGGTTATTAGTAGTGTAAAAACGAGATGTGTTTCTTTGAAAACCTGTATTATCTCTCAAATTTGAATGGTTTTCATTTTTAACATTTAAACGATTACCAAAAACCTTAGTCTCAGTTTTCGAGGGCCTCACCTCTCTGAAACGCTGCTTCAGAGGGCAATCAGCAACAAGGTGCCCTGTTTGATTACATCTAAAACAACACCTATGATCAGCTTTCTTTTCAGCAGATGTTTTAGATGTGGAGGCAGTATTACCAACCGTACGTCTCACATAAGGTGGGACATATGGGTTGAGTGGAGTACTCCTTTTAGTTGATTTAACTTTTTCTCCACTAGTGGGTAATACTTCCTTCTCTTTTGTCTTACCCGACTTGGATGACTTATCCGAATCAGATGAGACTGGACTTGAAATAGAAATTTTAACTTTTGAGACAGGCGAACTTGTTTCGCCTTTACTAACTTCCGGTACTTTACCAGTTTCCTTAGCAGGACCTGTCTGATCAGCTACAAAATTAACAGATTCATGAACACTAGGATTGAAAGTATAATTATGGTTATAAGGTGGTGGAACCTCATGGTAACCAATTCCTCCCCTCTTAGGTGAGGAACCTTGATCACTAACGAGGTGATCAAGAATAGCAGAGGAATTCCGGAATTGCTCCAGTTTCCTATTTAGTTCCACCACTTTTACATGGTGATCAACAATCTGTTTTTCTTTCTCAGCGATTAACTTGGTTTTCTCTTCTAAAACCTCGTAGCTTAGATCGATCACATCAATTTTCTCAGCTAATTTTGTTTTCAAACTTTTAACGTCTTTTTCACAAGCTTTAATTTTTATTTTATAATTATTTTCTCTTGTCTTTGTGAAGTGGTGATCTTCTTTCAAGGTTTTAAATTCGGCATCCAACTTAACATACTGATCAGTAATTGTAGCAAGCTGTTCAGACAAGTTCTCACATTTAGTACAGATAGGTTTAGTATATACCTCGGAGTTCTGGTAATCAGCCATGAAAGCTTTTTCATTTTCAGCAGCTTTCATACATTCTTCAGCTGCAACCTTTGCCATGTGTGCCTGCTCAAAGAGTTCTCCAGAGAACATGTTCCAGTTGTATTCACCAGCATCAGACATCATGGCATTATTCCCATTGTTATTTCCACTTTGCTGTGTAGTCCTCCCCTGACTACGTTCTACACGTGCATTAGTGCACTCCTTTGCAAAGTGTCCATTTTGTTGACAATTGTAACACCTCACCCTTGACTTATCAAATCCTGGCTTTCCACCTACGAACTTTCTGCCAGTCTTCTTCATGAAACGCTTCACTCTTCTGACTATCATCGCCATCTGCCACTGCAGATCCATCTCCTCCAGATCATCAGGATCAATCTGGTCATAGTCTTCTTCCAAAGCAGCAGGGTCCACAATCTTCCCTTGTATGTAGTTCTTGTAAGAAGCAATAAAAGATGCATAGAGTGCAAACTGCTCTTCAGCAGATTTGACACTCATTGGCATCTTAGAGTAGTTATTGCTTGAAGCACTGGGAGAGAAACTACTCTTGGATGCTTGAGGTTTCGAAGCACTTGATCCTCCAGCAACAAAGCAAACATCACCGTTCATGTTTACTACACCAAATGCGAATAGGTCAAACGAGACGTTTTCTACACCCGCGTGAAATCCCGAACCACACAATCGAGCCAAAGCTCTGATACCAATTGTAGGTTCCCGTACGGATCTTACACGGGATATCGCTATCTACGTAGGTGCGGAATCCCTGCGTAGGTAGTTACGAGCGTAGAATACGTAAAACAATCACACGCGATACAAACGAACACGTTATATATTATAACTTGAAACACGTCTATTACAGACTCTCGGCACATTCACTGAACTCAACTACTGATTCCTCTCTCGTTTTTTTAAACAATCCGTCGGCTACAGTATATATAGACACGACAACTTCGCCCGATATGTTCAGGCGAAGTTGTCCATAACTTCGCTCGTTCAACAAGTTCGCCTAGGCGAACTTGTCGACAACTTCGCTTGTTCAACAAGTTCGCCTAAGCGAACTTGTTGACAACTTCGCTTACATACATAAACATAAACTTAAACATAATTACATTACAGACTCGATTACAAACGCTAGACTATGAACTACTGACATTTATGTACCAACAGTAATACGTGTTGTGTCCCTGCCGCAACGCACGGGCACACCTTCTTGTAACTATACAAGAGTGTTTTCAACATCATCACATTCAGTATCTAACTAATATATTAAAGCAACACAATTTTATCCTCCTGTCCTTCACCTAGGTTGTCCACATAAACTTCCATGTCATCAACCTTCCATGTCCACATAGACTTCCATGTCATCAACCTTTCATAAATCTAATTTCCACATGTTCACAATAAAACTTTAATCAATGATATTGACTTTTATATTTTTGTAACTAATTAATCTAATTATGATATTAATTATTCTAATTGTTGTTAGAATTAAAATAGTTATCTAACTAATATATTAAAGCAACACAATTTTGTCTACATGTCCTTCACCTAGGTTGTCCACATAGACTTTCATGTCATCAACGTTCCATAAATCTATTTCCACATATTCACAATAAAATTTTAATCAACAATATTGAGTTTTATATTTTTGTAACTTATTAATGTAATTATGATATTAATTATTCTAATTGTTGTTAGAATTAAAATACTTATCTATCTAATATATTAAAGCAACACAATTTTATCCACATTTCCTTCACTTAGGTTGTCCACATAGACTTCCATGTCATCAACCTTCAATAAATCTAATATCCGCATATTCACAATAAAATTTTAATCAATGATATTGACTTTTATATTTTTGTAACTTATTAATGTAATTATGATATTAATTATTCTAATTGTTGTTAGAATTAAAATGCTTATCTAATCTAACTAATATATTAAAGCAACACAATTTTGTCCACTTGTCCTTCACCTAGGTTATCCACATAGACTTCCATGTCATCAACCTTCCATAAATCTAATTTCCACATATCTTACTATACTATTAAAGCAATATAAGGTTTCACATGACATTCAACTAGGATGTCCACATAGGCTTCCAAATCATCAATTTTTCATTTATATAATTTCCACATGTTAATTTGAACATTAATCTTAAACATTAACTCCTAAGTTGAAGAAAGTTTTAAAATAAATTGTTATGATTATCATTTATTGAGTGTATCAATGATAATTAATTATTTTCATTGTTATTTTTTTTAATTCTGAGACTTTGTTATTTTATTTTTTTTAAGATTTTGAGAAATTATTTATAAACGTTTGGACTGGATGCATGGATGTTTGGATTGAAATGGTGGTTTAAGTCACGAGTTTTGGATTATATTGTCGCTTTATTAAACGTGCGTTTAATTAAAGTTATAATTATATCTCATTATTATATTCGTATTTTTAGCATTTTTTATGTTGTGTACTTAAATGATTTATAATTTCAATAAAATAGTTTTTGTAACACACAACTTATGTTACAACATCTACATGTTTACGCTTTATAGTTTAGAACATATGACTTCAGTAGATGATGAAGTTTTAACTAATATGTCTTTTTTGTTTCATGGCATTAGTTAGAAATATGTGGCTAACTTAGAATTATGTTTTAAATTGTAATTTTTCTCTATTGTTTTTGTATGTTGGGTTATTTTAATTAAAATAACAATGTGCTACCTTATAATAATAATGCTAGACTATATGACGTTTACAATTCATTAATGTATATAACACACACACACACATATATACATATATACATATATATATATATATATGGTCTCACCGAAACAACCTCTCTATTCCTATGGGGTAGAGGTAAGGCTGTTTACATCTTACCCTCCTTAGACCCTACCATAGCTTTGCTATTTGTGGAATTTACTGAGTAAGATGATGATGAAGTTTTATATATTTTTCGTCTGTGTGTAACACGGGATCTAACCTAGTTGTATAATAACGAAATAAAACAATGAACAAAATATGACACGTAAATAAAACAAAATAAAACAATGAACAAAATATGACACGTAAATATTGTTGGACGTAATTTCGGACTCTAAGTCATAAGCCGGTGAACTTGAGGGACCAATATTGACAAATCAGTCATATATAGTTGGTTATGTTCCATAATTACAACATGTTTCCTAATTGTTATGCAATTATAAAGGATAATTTATTGGTTAACAAGCTAGGTTAGTCTATATAACCCAAGTCATGGTTAGGCATTAGAGAGAATATATGTGAGATTCAAACGAGTTATGGTTATCTAGAGAAGATGAGATGCAACGGAGTTAGGGTTTATCAAGAGTCAAACCGAGTTAGGGTTTGATAGAGTTGTAATAAGTCTTTTGAGCTATATAATCTGATTAATAAATGAGAGTTATTCGTTTACTTCTTGTTTAATTATTGACTCGGGACGTGAATTGGTATCAGAGCCAAGTTCAAGAAATCGATAAGGAGAAGATCAAAGACTCAAGACATCGATCAAAGTTGTGATTGATAAGAAGGGTTCGTTCAAGTCGTTATCGGAATTACAACCAAATTCAAAATGGGCTGTGATAAAATAATCGAGGCGAGGGTCGGCGGTCGAGACAAGGGTCGGCAACGGCTAAGATTTGGTAACCGGAAGACAACGTCGTTGTTCTAATCTGTTCGGCGACAGAACAACATCATAAAAGTAAGTTCCGTTAACGATAGTATCTATGAGAGACGACATATTAGGTGGATCTGTGACAACTGTTCTTTCTTGTCCGACAGAAGCAATAGGAGAACCGGAGGGTTCTGTTTGGTTGTGTAGCAGGAGCATCGGATACGAGTGTCGAAACTTTTGATCTGGTTTTTGATTTATATTGGAAGAGGTCAAAGACGCAGTTTGGGCTTGTGGGAATGATAAGTCTCCAGGACTAGACGGTTTTACGTTTAAATTTATAAAAGCCTTCTGGCACGTGTTGGGGCGAGACATTTTTGACTTCGTGAAAGAGTTTGAGCAGGTCGGCTTTCTAGAGAATGGGTGCAACTCATCCTTTATATCTCTAATTCCAAAGAAAAAGGATCCGATCGCCATATGTGACTACAGACCGATTAATTTGATAGGTTGTATGCCAAAGATTATCTCCAAATTGCTTGCACTTTGAATTCGGAAGGTCATTCCAATGATTGTTGGGTCTTAGCAAACGGCTTACGTAGAAGGGAGAAATATTCTGGATGGGGACTTGCTATTTAAAGTCGATTTCGAGAAGGCGTTTGATTCAATTAGCTGGTCCTATTTAGATTCGGTCCTACTTCAGCTGGGTTTTGATGTTAAATGGAGAAAATGGATCAGTTCGAGTGTCTCTTCGGGCAAGGCTCAGGTGCTTGTCAATGGCTCGCCGACTTTGGAGTTTAATTTTAAGCGTGGTGTCAAGCAAGGTGATCGATGTCGAAAGGTCAATCAAAAACATTTATAAAAATTACCTTTACTAGCTAGGGCAAGTAAGGTGTCGAATCCACTGGGAATCAGTGGAAAGTGCTAATCAAGTTTAAGTCTTTGTAATTGATTATACTATGGTGGACAAACGATGTCAAGCGGTTTAAATATTGATTTGTTTGTAAAACAGTTAGAGAAACAGTGACACACTTCAGGTTCAGGTAATGCAATGAACTGATTGACGATAAATTATAACAATTGGGAAATCACATAGACATGATTCGTTTATTAGAATAGATAAATGATTACTAGACACAATAGTTTGGTTATGATGATTCACAGAACTTAATCCGAAGAATTGACACAACTGAATACGATCTATCTAATTACCAGTTCATTAATACAAAACTAAGCATCTATCATTGATTAATGGTAAATGGTTCAATGACGATAAGAACTTAATCCTAAATGTTGATGAACACAAACCAGATAATTGATGATAAACGAAAGTCCCAAAAACACAACTGTTTAATCAATTCCAATAAACGTGTAGATTCAAACAACCAAAAGATTAATCAAAACTAAATCCTAATACATGTAATGTTCATAAAAATAATCAGTTCATATGCAAACCCTATACCTGAAGTGGTCACGAGTGGTTTAGCCTTGCCTCTTCATCATGATTAGCTCGATTATGGATTGGAAGGATGAAACCATGGATGATTATGGTGATTGAGAGGTGTTAGAATGGTGGAGAGTGGCCCCAAAATCGTCCAAGGGGGCTAGGGTATGAAGCATAGGCGGCATAGGGTTGGACCGGGCTTAAATATGGAAGATAAAACCTAAAAATCGTGTTTTTCCGTCTAGAAGACCGTTGCCTACGGTCTCCCCACCGTAAGCTACGGTGGGACCGTAGCCTACGGTCATTAGCCACTGCTTTACGGTGGCAGCCCCCTTGCACTGTTTTGCCCATAACTTCTTCGTTATAGCTCCGTTTGAGCACCGTTTTCGGCCACGTCTTCTTCTTATTCCATGCAATAAAATCTCTATTTCCACTCCATCTCATATGCGCCAATTTAGCTCCTTTAAGCTTCGCTCACCTGTAAACGTAAAACCACTCAAAGTAATCGTGTCCAAGACATATAAACACATAAATACACGATATAACTTACTTAACACACATTATTTCACCCACACATCACATTCCCACACTTATCCTTTTTTGTCCTGAAAAATATGTACAATGAAATTAGAACCGGAAACTGTTTTTACTAAATACTCAATTTATTTTTATTATTAACAGATAACACAAAAACTGCGATTGCTGATATTGCTATCCATTTAAACCCATGCCCTAATACTTACCGAGACAAATAAGGTGTGACAATTTCATTAGTTTATATGATTAAATGGAACCCACACATCAAGGCCCTGAAGCCGCCTTGCACTGTTGTATTATGGTTTTACCGAGCCAGACCACCCCAAATTGACTTAAACTTTAGAGCTAGATGATCAGAACTATGCACAACCATGTGTACCATTTTAAGCCCATATGTAATAGCTAAAACAATCATGGATATTTTATCGAACCAAAACCTAAACTTAAGCATCAAAGTCTACCAGAATGGCCATTAGATACGATTAAGGTACAATTATGTAACTAACTAGCAAATAGTCCCCACTACATGGTATACCCCCGTTATCAAGCAACACCCCAAAGTCCATATCCATGGGTGAGTATGCATGAATGCATCTGTAGGGATTACATATGACGTGTCCCGTGTGGTCCGTTTCTTAATGGTAATGAGACGCGAGCACGGGGACCCCATATGACTAACAGCATGGATGATCAAGTCAGTAATGTAATCACACTTTAAAAGCACGTGATGATCATGTTTAATGACTTATATTTGGCAGATAAACTGCGGGTTTGCTCTTTGAGCTATTTAATATTCATAAATCCACTTAGGAGATATGAATACCCAGATGATATACCGCATAAAGACCCATGGTCTCCGAACCCTAGAGCATCCCATCAATGCAGGATTTAAGGTTATAAAACCATACACCTATGAAGCGTTAACCACTTAAACTAGAAGCATTTTTGTTATGTTTATATCACAAGCCATCTAGCATACTCTAACGTTAAGCCTATCCAAGCATCGTTTAATAGACTATTCATATTTTAAAATTTTCTTTTGGTGATCAAATCTAACAAAAGGCTTGAGTATGGCCCGACCTTTCATCCCAGTCCTTACACAGGCTTAGCTAAACAAACAAAACCCGAAGATGTTTCTCACTAAAATCAAGCAATTAAAAGTTCAATTAAGTCAACAACCAAACCATCCTTTCATTCTTAAAGGCTGAGCCTACCGGCACATCCCAAATTAAGTGTGTTACTGTTCCTTTATTATTATTACTATTATTTTTATTAGTTTTAATTAATTTATTTATTTATATATTTTTTATTATTTTTTAATTTATTATTATTATTATTATTATTTTTTAACAGCTCCAGTTTTTCTATCATTTTTCATTGTGTATAAGTATAAAATTTTTGGGACATTCTTAGCATTACCCGCATCCCCACACTTAAACATTACATTGTCCCCAATGTAATTATTCATTTAAAATTCGAGTGTGACACATGGGAACTTAAACATTTAAACAACCAAAGTAAAGGAAAGAGACACATGCACCTGATTCGAATCTCTCTTGTCAAACGGGTTCTGCTAATAAGTACTGTTGCAAACTTGACTCGAACTCCTTGAACTTTGATGTTACACTATATGCTCCACCAAATCTTGACTAGACCACCATGAACTTCCCCACACTTAGGGTTTATTATGACTGCAAAACACAAGCAAAAAGTAACACGCAAAAAGAAAAACAAAATAAAGAAAAACAAAACAAAATAAAATAAAAGGTCGGGTTGCCTCCCGGTCAGCGCTAAGTTTTTGTTAAGGTCTTCAGCCGGACCGTTACTTGATTTAGCGATTACGGTGGTTTGATGAAACATTTACCTATCGAATTTCCCAAGTAAGCTCGGTAATTAGCACGCCTCTGCTTTGCTTCCTCCTTCATGTTCAACATGTCCGATAAACCAAAACGAGTCGGTGAGAACGCATTTTTACCTTTAGAATTTCCAACATATACTCGGTAGCAAACATGTCGAGTCCACACACTCTTTCTTATCTTCAAAACCTCAAATATTGATCGGGGCCGAATCGAGAATTTTTCGACTGAGTTTCCCGTGTAAGCTCGGTAGTTAAGGTGGTGTGTCCACACCTTCTTCTTTATTGTTGAAACGTCTGTAGAACCAATATAGGCCCACTTCTTGCTATTCTGACCACTATCCTTCACCTTTACCTTTTTCTTCCTCGATTCTAAACCATCATCCCCAACTTTGTGAATTTGTGTAATATGTAATGAGGGATGGTTACGATAACCTGGAACTGTTTCTGTCTCTGATATGTCGAAAGGTGTTTTATCTTCAGTTGGGTCCACACTTTCAATTATATACTTCAACCATTCTGGATCCTCTCCCTCAGCATCCTCATCAGCAACCATAACCACAATATTCATTGGCTCATTAATAATTGACGGAGTTGGTGTGGTATTATTCTTTACAACCTCCTCCTCAAATTCATTCTCTGAAAGATCAAGAGCCTCTTCTTCTAGGTCATCTTCTTTATCATCAGCCGCCATTTCACTGTCTCGTTTAATTTGGGCCAAGTCAACAATTATTTGGCTCATCAATTCATCTTGAGCAGCATTAGCCTTTTCGTGAACTTCCATCCTCCGATTGAGGTCCCTCAGCAGTGTCAACACCTCAGAATCTTGATTATTATATTGAGGAATTTCTTCGTGCGTTGGCTGAAGGTGCTCATCAGAATAGTAGTCACACTCCTCCTCTTGATAACTTACAAACGTTGGTGTCTCGGACCCATCACTATCATACTCATCTAATTCATAATATTCCTGATAATTCGGTGGAGGCGGTAAATAATTCTAGTACTGCCAGTTGCGACCCTGCTGGTTGAGATTCCTTTGGTTATAATTATCTAACTCATAGTTTGCTGAAGGTGGTTCATGATATGAAAATGGAGGGTACGAATCGTCGTCCTCCACGGCCTTATATCCTTTTAACTGGGTCATAAACCCAACTCCACGTCATCTTGAGTTACCTGCACACATGAGACACACAAATACCTGGCGTAAAATCAAACGAATAAATGTAAATAAAAAAAAAAACTAAATTAATAAACTAAACTAGCACTTTGCGCGTTGATTCCTCGGCAACGGCGCCACTTTGATCGATGTCGAAAGGTCAATCAAAAACATTTATAAAAATTACCTTTACTAGCTAGGGCAAGTAAGGTGTCGAATCCACAGGGAATCAGTGGAAAGTGCTAATCAAGTTTAAGTCTTTGTAATTGATTATACTATGATGGACAAACGATGTCAAGCGGTTTAAATATTGATTTGTTTGTAAAACAATTAGAGAAACAGTGACACACTTCAGGTTCAGGTAATGCAATGAACTGATTGACAATAAATTATAACAATTGGGAAATCACATAGACATGATTTGTTTATTAGAATAGATAAATGATTACTAGACACAATAGTTTGGTTATGATGATTCACAGAACTTAATCCGAAGAATTGACACAACTGAATACGATCTATCTAATTACCAGTTCATTAATACAAATGGTAAATGGTTCAATGACGATAAGAACTTAATCCTAAATGTTGATGAACACAAACCAGATAATTGATGATAAACGAAAGTCCCAAAAACACAACTGTTTAATCAATTCCAATAAACGTATAGATTCAAACAACCAAAAGATTAATCAAAACTAAATCCCAATACATGTAATGTTCATAAAAATAATCAGTTCATATGCAAACCCTATACCTGAAGTGGTCACGAGTGGTTTAGCCTTGCCTCTTCATCATGATTAGCTCGATTATGGATTGGAAGGATGAAACCATGGATGATTATGGTGATTGAGAGGTGTTAGAATGGTGGAGAATGGCCCCAAAATCGTCCAAGGGGGCGAGGGTATGAAGCATAGGCGGCATAGGGTTGAACCGGGCTTAAATATGGAAGATAAAACCTAAAAATCGCGTTTTTCCGTCCAGAAGACCGTAGCCTACGGTCTCCCCACCGTAAGCTACGGTGGGACCGTAGCCTACGGTCATTAGCCACTGCTTTATGGTGGCAGACCCCTTGCACTGTTTTGCCCATAACTTCTTCGTTATAGCTCCGTTTTACGCACCGTTTTCGGCCACGTCTTCATATTCAAATTCTTTATAATTCCATGCAATAAAATCTCTATTTCCACTCCATCTCATATGCGCCAATTTAGCACCTTTAAACTTCGTTCACCTGTAAACGTAAAACCACTCAAAGTAATCGTGTTCAAGATATATAAACACATAAAATACACGATATAACTTACTTAACACACATTATTTCACCCACACATCACAAGGTGACCCACTGGCTCCTTTTCTTTTCATCATTGCATGGAAGGGCTTAATGTGGTCATGAATTCGGCTACTCATCTGAACTTGTTTAATGGCATTCGCCTACCTAATAATGGTCTTGTGTTGTCACATGTGATGTATGCGGACAATGTGATGTTTTTGGGAGTTTGGAATGTTACCACCTCTGTTAACCTAGCTCGCATTTTAAGGTGCTTTTACTTAGCTTCTGGGCTCAAGGTTAATTTTAACAAAAGCAAAGTTTATGGGGTTGGAGTTATGGAACAAGAGGTTTCTTCTATGGCTGTTACCATTCATTATGACAAGGCGTCTTTGCTGACTATTTTTCTTGGGTTACCCGTCGCAGCAAATTTGGGCATGCCAAAGCATTGGGACCTAGTTATTGATCGGGTTAAGAAAAGGCTTAACGGGTGGAAAGCAAGCTCCTTATCGTTTGGCGGAAGACTTACTTTAGTTAAAGCGGTTCTTG
Source organism: Bidens hawaiensis (assembly GCF_021521415.1). Classification (NCBI taxonomy): domain Eukaryota; kingdom Viridiplantae; phylum Streptophyta; class Magnoliopsida; order Asterales; family Asteraceae; genus Bidens; species Bidens hawaiensis. Next base: position 18,535 of record NW_027505830.1, read on the forward strand.
GGAGTCTCCTTCTTTATTACTTATCTATTTTTAAGGCGCCTTTTTGTGTTCTTGATAACTTGGAAAAGATTAGAAGGAATTTTCTTTGGGGAGGTTCGCTTAGAAAAAGGAAAATAATATAGGTCGCTTGGGAAAAGGTGGTGATGCCAAAAAGGTATGGAGGGTTGGGGGTGACGGATCTTCACAGCATGAACTTGGCTCTACTCGCTAAATGGTGGTGGAGATGGAGGATCGAGAAGGATTCCTTATGGGTGAGGTGTATAAAAGCCATTCATACTGCTAGGGCTCATCCGGATGGGAAGATGGCCAGAAACTCGATTTGTAGTACATGGCAGAAAATTTCTAGCATTGGGAAATGCTTCTCTTCGATGGGGTTAGAGCTTAAAGGCCTTTTCATTAAGGATGTCGGCGATAGGTTGAATACGAGATTTTGGTTAGATGTTTGGTTGTGTAGGTTCGCCTTGAAAGACTTATTTCCGGATTTGTATAAGTTGGAAGTTTGTAAAGGGTCTTTGGTTAGGGACCAGATGGTCTTTGTAAATGATGGTTGATACGACATGGGCCTGGTCTCGAATCAACCTTTCTGAGAACATGCTGTTGGATTTGGCCGACCTGCATAAAATGGTGGTGTCTTACAATTTTCATACAGGTAAGGGTGATAGCTGGAGATGGACCAGGGACAATTCGGGGTTTTTCACTGTGCACGGGTTAAGAAGGATGATGGCAGATTCGTTGTTTGGTGAAGTTTCGGTCTTAGATTACTTGTGGGACAGTTGGATTCCGATTAGAATCAACCGTTTCATGTGGAGATTAATGCAACATAGAATTCCGGTGGCTGCCAATTTAATCGCTAGAGGCATGGGTAGTATTCCGTCGGATTGCTTGGGTTGTGTGTTAGAGGCGGAGTCGGTGGAGCACGTTTTTCTCATTTGTCATCGGGCTAAGGATATTTGGAGGGCAGTTTCTTTGTGGATAGGTTGTGACGTCACCGGTTTAAGTCTTTTTTGCAGCTTGTGCAGGTTGCGGATGAGCCGTATACGGTTTCGGGAAGGAGAGTTTTGAAGGCTATCATTCTTGTCTTGCTTTGGTTTATCTGGAAGCAAAGAAACGCGAGAACGTTCAGACACAGAAGCTTGTCCACGGAGGCTCTTATGGAGGAAATTATGATTAATCTTTATGTGTGGATCAAGAATAGGTCTACTTGTAAAGAAATTGTTTGGTTAGATTGGAATAAGTCTCCTATATATGTAATGGGTTGACTACTTGTTCTCTTTTGTTTTGTTGAGGGTCTTTACCAGCTTCCTGCTGGTGGCCCTCTTTTTTATATAACTAGGATTTAGGACCCGTGTTTTGTAACGGGACCGTTAAATCGAACAAAAACGCATACGTAAAAAAGTTAAACTATAAACTCGGTGCCGAAGCGAAGTCATTCTGTATCAAGTTACGACGTCGAAACTAAACAAAAGAAACAAAGCCGTCTATGCCAAAATACAACAAATTATATCATATGTAGAAGCAAAAAAACCGGCGTGTTACAGCTGCGAACCAACACAAATTCGGTTACTATCAGCGGTACCAACACAAATTCGTAAACATAAATTAGTAAGCCAAAAAAAAGTATTTTAAAGGCGAGGTATTAAACGTTGAAACGCGGATATAAAACCATGCGACGATGGAATTTTTTTAAATCATGAAAAAATTTTCAGTCATTGTAAAGACAGACAATAAAAAATATGAAAGCAAAGTTTAAGAAAACTATTTAACCAAAAAATAAAATATGTAAAGCCGACACTCGCTCAAGTTTAGTGTTTAAAAATATAGTTTGTTAAGTATTTTATTCAGTTTAAACAAAAAATAAAACAAGAAAATAAAATCCATCAATTTAATTGTAAAATTATGGATTATGATTTAGTGGTTATAATTAATAAAATATTAAAATAATGAATGGTAAAAGGAATAGTAATTTTGTGAGGGGAAAAAATACTCTATTTAATATATATATAATTTGCAATTTGCTTGTTCCAAAAAAAAAACGAAAAACATAACCTTTTATTAAACAATTGATAGGGGTCAATATAAAAGTAAGGTATTTAATTTTAGAGGACACAGATTACTAAAATAATTTTGTTTGAAGCTATTAACTCTCTGTTTGGTGTACAACTAGTTTTGCAAGCAAACGGGTCAGTTCTGAAATGTTGTTCGGGCTAATTTGTTCATATATTTCAACGTACTGGAACAAAGGGGTTGGACAAGTCGATTCAATTTAGAGTTTGTTTTCATTCGGGGTTAAATAAATTATGTTTTGACCAAGGTTTTGATTTGAAGGATGTGTCTGTATTTTGATTCGGGAACAAGAGATGATTAAAGAAGACTGATGTTCGCTCGATTAGATGACTAGAATCACAGCGAAAGAAGTGAATATGCGAGTTCATACGGCCAAAGGAATGGTCAAGAGCAGGGTCACAAAGGAGGTCAACTTGAAGGATATCCAATGCCATGGAAGAACCTACAGTGAGCTATTACGCTTTCTTCAAAGGATGACTGCTTCCAAGCCAACCTCCTGGTTGTCATCGCTCGATCACTTCCTTTTCCACTATGTTATTGCTTAGGGACCTTAGCGTACGATCTGGGCTGTTTCCCACTCGACTTTGAATCTTAACACCCAAATGTACAAACGATCTAGGCTTGTATTTGGAGTTTCCTTGAGGTTGGTAAGGCGAAATGGGGCCACCCTAGCCAACCATGCAGTTTAATATACACCTAGTATGAAATACAACTTTGTAGCATCGAAATAAAGGAAATAATAAAAGTAGCTCAAACCCGAATTTTCATCCCAAATTGAAATACTTCCACATGATGAAGATTAAGTGTGTATGTATATAGTTAAACAATTAATACACCTAGACAAGAGTGCTTTCAACATCATCACATTCAGTATTGATCGACATTATGAGTGAAATGAGCCGAGCTACTCGCGAGCTATTCGAAATCAACTCGTTAAAAAGCTCGATCGACCTGAGCTTAATCAAGCCCGAGCTTCACTTATCGAGCTCAAGCCGGCTCGCGAGCATAACGAGCATATCATTTATAAAACTTTTTAAAAAATATATTTAATAATTATATATATATATATATATATATATAATGTTATGAAAAAATAAATAAACATAACTAAATAATATATATTATTTTATACATAAAGTTATAATAGAAAAAATATATAAAAATAATTAAAATTATCTAAAAAATAGTTGATATATAGTAAGTGAGCCGAGCTCAAGCTTGAAAATCTACTCACGAGCCGAGCTCGAGCTTTGAAAATAGAGTTCTAAACGACTCGAGCTTGAGCTCGAGCTCTGTGTAAGCTAAACAAGCCGAGCTCGAGCCTAGTCAAGCTCGGGCTCAGCTCGACTCGTTTGCACCCCTAATCGAGATTATAATAAATAAATAAAACAATGAACAAAATATGACATGTAAATATTTTTGGACACAATTTCAGTCTCTAAGTCACAACTCGGTGAACTTGAGGGGCCAATATTGATAAGTCGGTCATAGTTGGTTATGTTTCATAGTTACAACATGTTTCCTAATTGTTATGCAATTATAATAGTTAATGTCTTTGCTAGCAAGCTAGGTTAGTCTATATAAACCAAGTCATGGTTAGATTTTAGAGAGAATATATGTGAGATACAACCGAGTTAGGGTTCATCTAGAGAGGATGAGATACAATCAAGTTAGGGTTCATTAAGAATCAAACCGAGTGAGAATCAGTTTTTAAGTTATATTTTATAATTAATAAATGAGAGTTATTCGTTTACTTCGTGTTTGATTATCGATCTGGGACTTGAAATATATTTTATAATATACACAATAGTTTTTCTTTATTCCTTTTCATGTCCTGTCCTAGTCTGTATTGGATTATCAGGGTTTACACACACTTGCTAAATGCTGGAACTTGTCATATTTTTATTCATTACATTACAAAGCTTACACATAGTAAAGCAGAACATAAAGAAATAGCAAACGCCATTTATTTGATGCAACAGACTGCGGAACTAGTGACCGAAGACTCGCAATCCCTTATGACTCGCACAACTTGAAGCAACTTATTAAGACATCTACTAATGGTTACGTGATGATTTCGAGTTTCTTCATTCAACATTTGTTAGCCTTTAAATAGACACCGATGCTATCAATATAATATCCACAAAGGCCATAAAATCCAGCAAAAGAACCATACTCCCATGGTACTGTAAAAGGTGTCCCTCTCACATTACCAAATGGTCCATGCGTTTTTTTGTTCGTCACGAACGATATTGATGAAATTACTGTGTGACCCGCATAAGTTCCTCTTGACAATGCAACTGTGCCACTAATCGCCTTAATTTCTTCATCATCATCGAATGTTATCTATCAATTAAGAAAGATTAGATTTAAACACTCCTAACAGAAAAACTTTATAATACATGTATTGTTATGAGTCAAGAATTGGTTACCTCCGAAACTTTTTCTCCACCATTCCAACCACCAAATTTGTCAGAATTGAGTATTAACTTTCCACACTGATAGGTGAACATCAGAGAGTATATGAGATCGCCATGGTCAATGGTTATCTTGTTCAAATGATTATTTCTCTCAAGTTGGAAAGACCATTTATTTTGAGGACCTGCAGGAATACTTTTTCCCCATGTTCCGATCTTCATGATTTCCCCACGGGCTTTCACATAGACACCAATGCTATCAATATAATAGCCAGCAAGCCCGTAAAACCCGACTAACGAGCCATTGTCCCAAGGTAAGGAGAACACATTATCGGTTGTTCCACCAAAAGGTCCATAGGTTGTCTTGTTCGTTTCAAAGCACAGTGAAGAAATTATTGTATAAATACCTTTGGTACCAACACTTCCTTTAATTCCAACTAGTTCCTCGCACTTGCCAAAGGTAACCTGAAATATATTTATGTGCCAGCATGAAGACTATGAAGTTTGCTTAAGTTTCGTACATGAGACAAGTTTAGTTCTTTTTTTATATAAAAGTTTTTACACAACTCAAATTATAACCAAGTAAGCCCATATAAAAATTAAACTGTTTAAACCCAACAAAATACTCCTTTTACTTAAGGCCCACAAAAATTTTTGCCTTCGGCCAAAAAGTTGTTTTACTTTCACAGAGCCGGCCCTATGTGTATTATATATGTATAAGTGTTGATAAGTAAATTTTACCTGGGAAACTGTTTGTCCACCATTCCAACCACCAAATTTTTTAGAAGTGTACAATTCACCTCTATATTCAGTGGTGAACATGAGAGAGTATATCACACCATCACCATGATCAATCTTTATGCTGTGCAGCTTATGGCCTTCCGCAATTTCAAATGACCAGTTATTCTGAGGACCTCCGCTTTGCTTTCCCCAAGTTCCTACCCGAATAGATCCCGCAACTTTCTTGTTTGCGTTTGCATGTGGAGCGTTCACGTTTTGTAGTACTCCCGCCATACTGTATTAATAATATATTCAAAACATCAATGAATTTAGTGTAAATTTAAGGATTTATATTTAGAACTTAAACAAAAGTATAACTTGAATTTAGCTAATTTTTAAATGATTCATACCTTGCTAGCTAGCCTTCTGTTGATCTAAAGCAGCTGGGTTGAATGTGGAAGAAAGCATAAGGTCCCGCGTATTTATATGCTAACACTGATACGGACCGTTTTGTCTCTTTTAATCAATAACTCACTTGAATAACCTGAGAGTGACTAAGAATATATCCTTACTCCCCACATGCTTTGTCTTTTTTAAGTATTATTGTTCTTTTTTTTAATAGTTTTTTACTATAAACTCTAAAAAAATCTTTTCATTCTTAACGTTTCATAAATTTAGCTTTTCTCTAACTATTCTTCCTGCTTTAATTAATTCAAAAGTTTGTTTATAATAAACTAGTTTTTTTACTCGACGCATTGCGCAAGGCTAGCAAAACCCCAGCGTTGAACCCGAGCGTTACAATGGTGAATCGACTCGAATTTGATCAGTATCGGTTACATTTGTTACGGTACAGAAACCATCGGTGAAATTTGAACGTCAAAACCCAAAAAATTAATTCGTCGAATTAACATAGAAAATAACAAATAAAAAATAATTATTTAAAGCGATAACTATCTAGTCGGCAACTTAACACGAATTTGGTCGGTTTTGATTACGTTCGTTACGGTACCGGATCTAAAACAAATGCTATATATATAAAAATTGAGGTCGGCCAATTGCGGGGGGGGGGGGGGGGGGTCGGTAAAATTGCTCGTTGGTAAAACCCGAGCGTTGACGGTCACGCCGTTGAGGTGGCGAGTCTACGCAGATTCAATCGGTTTCCGTAAGATTTATTATGGTACCGGAACTAAAACAAAAAAAATTAACCTGTGGTCAGTTGTCATTACGTTCGTTATGGGAATGAACTAAAAATCAAAAAACAAAATTTACGGACCAATACAGTGCCGCCAAGTAACCCAGTAGGGTACTTGTGGCACCAAAGTTCTATTTTTTTTTGAACGGCGACTTTCTTAGTTAAGCGGTATCGCGACCGCAATGCGGCCCCACCACCACTCAGGCCAGACTATGTTGACATTATCGGGGCCCACGCTAGCATCCAAGTGACTTGGCGTTCCCGGTAAAACCCAGTTGGCTCACCCCGTCCGAAGGCACGACAGGTTTTTATGCTCTGGGAAAATCCGATCGGCATCAAGGATCGAACCCAGAACACCCGGGTCTCCCATCACTTGCCTGACCAACTGGGTTAGCCCAGCTGATTACCAAAGTTCTATTTTATATATAGTAGTAATTTTACTTAATTTCTTTAGAAATATGTTTTACAGTTGTTTATCACTTCCACATGCATCTCGGAGACTTGGACGTTAAATTTATTCTTTTTATGTATATATAGTATCTAGTCTTAGTATCAGCTTGGGATCTGAACATCATCCGACACGTACAGATCATATGCCTTATATTTCCTGTATGTTATTAGGGATAAGCATTTGGTACTGGGTACCGGTATCGAAAATCCTGAACCAATCAAATTTGATACCGGTACCGGCACCAAGGATTTTCAACATTCGGGATCGAGAAAATCGGGACCGGTACCGGTTTTTTTCGGTAGTCCCACTTTAGTAACGAGTCTATACATGCCTCCGTTTAAAAGTTATCCATAACAATATAACATATACCACCCTCACCAACTCTCAGTTAGTGTAACCTTCACACCACCACACCTCCATCCTCCTGTACCGGTACCGAACCGTTATTTTCGGAATCGGGGTCGGTACCATGTTTTTGTGATTTCCGGGATCGGGATTTTCAGTACCAATCATATCCCGATATGTTATCCTTGATATGTTTGATCTTAAGAGATCTCTAACAATAATCAGGCTGCCCATATGATCGTTATACAAGTTCAAAATGAGCTCAAAACAACCACATCCGGTAGATATCCCGTCAATAGCAACGCCATTAGTATGGTATGAGAATGGTAAGATGTAGACAAACCTAACCTCTATCTTTAGAGGATAGAGATAATGGGTTATAGAATCAAGTATTTTATTGTGTACTATCTCCACAAGATGAATATATATTAGTAGACATTCCTTTAATTAGAATCAAGTCGGGTGATGATTAGAATCCAGGCTGATCGATTGGTTTTTGATAGACATTCTTAAGAGGTGACAAGTCAAATGGAATAAATGTGAATTTATTAAAAGTCAAATGAGCATTCTGAGAGTTCTCCCATCTTAAATGTGGACAAATTCATAAAATATCTTATTAATTGAGAGAGGTTTCATTTTGTCCTTATAAATAAAAGTTTCTAGAAATGTCTCCGATAAACACGTCTTTGACGACATATTTGGTATCAACGCATTTTCACGACATGTTTGACCTCAACACATTTTTTACGACCAGTTTGGCCACCAAATGCGTCTTTCACGACCTGTTAGCCTTCAGCGCATCTTTCACGATTTGTTTTTTTTAATATTACCTTATTATAATTAATTACTCATATTTGTTTTTTAATAATTTCTAATACATGAAGTTTTATAAAGTTCTAAATATACCGTTGAGACGTGCTTATTTTTATATATGTGTTGGCATAAACCTTACTTAAAACCAAGCTTGGTCAAATTTTATTAAAAACATTTCGATATAAATTTGACACAACTCGGTTTTGAGTAAAAATTCATGTAGAAAAAAATAAACACATCAACGGCATATTCGAAATTACATTTTTATATATTAAAAGTTATAAAAGAAAACGAAATATGAGTAAAATTAGTTGTAATAATGTTATATTAAAAAAACAAAAACAAAAGTGGCCAAACACATCATAAAAGATGTGTTGGAGGCTAACAGGTTGTGAAAGACGCGTTTCGTGGCCAAACAGGTTGTGAAAGACGCGTTAAGGCCAACACATGTCGTGAAAGACGCGTTGAAACCAAACATAACGTCAAAGACGTGTTTATAGAAGACATTTTTGAAAATTTTTATTTATGAAGATAAAAATGCAATTTTATTCATTAATAGGACATTTTGCAAATACCGCATAAGATACCACATTCCCACACATTTATATCAAATCACTCTTAACGTATCTTATTCTTTTCTTTTAATCACAAATTCACTTAGGGATGATAATTCACATGAGAGTCATCGAGAAAGAATATCTTTACTCCCAATCGTCTTTTCTTTTTGTATTATTATTCTTTTAACTTTATTTTTTCTTCGACATATGTTTACGATAAATTGTAAAAGGATCTTTCCACATATCTTCAACTTTTTATCAACTAAATGTCTCTTTAACTATTGTTTACTACTTTTATAATAAAAATATGTTTTCTACTTTATTCTCTTCCAGATGTCGGGATATGAAACATAGGTTTTAATGTTAAATCATCTACGTATGACCACCATCCTCCCCCTTCATGATTCTCAATCTTATCATTCATGTTCCATTTATGTTTGTGTGATATGTGAATTTGTGCGATAGACATATTTTAGACGGCAAGCGCATTCATAACGTTCGTGTTTTGGGTGTTATCCGAGTTATGTGGCAGACGGATGGACGAGGGCGGAAGGAGGAGCAACGACGTGGGGAGAAGTCCGTCTCGGTGCGTTTGTGGGTGCAGATGGACGGGGTGCGCTTGATGTTGTGAAAGAAAGTGGGTGGAGGTGTGAAAAGTTTGAAATTTGATATGACGCTAATGTCTGTGGAGGTCTAGCGTTATGGATGCTCCAAGTAAATATTATTTATTATAATTCAAATCTAAATAATATGTACGGTAACTATGAATAATGATTAAAGTTTTGTAAAGTTGTTTTCGCTGAATATTTTCTTTAACTCTTTACGGTAGCAAATCCTTCGCGTTGCGGGGTACAACGACGCGAATTAGGTCGGTATAAGTTAGGCTTGTGACGGTAACGACTATAAACCCCAAAAAGTAAACACATAGATTAGTAGTGGTACCCGTATAACTTATGGTGACAACAATTAATGATCGCACCCAGTCTCATCCGCAAATAGGAAAACGCTATTGATAAGATTTGACGAGTGTGGAATGTAGGCAGGCATTACCTCTATCCTACTCTATCTTTAGGATAGAGAGACTACTTCTAGATAGACCTCCTGACACTAGTAACAAATAGTTTTAAAACCACTTACCTAAAAAATAAAACAATAAAGACTACCATAACAAATAACGAAAGACGTGGTGGGGGTAACATAGTATCATAAAATACATAAACATATATGTAATATCATAAAATTACACAGAAACATATATGTAGAAAGACAAGCACACGCAAAGGTCACCTAAAGTGACATATAAGGAAGTGTAAAACCTACGCGGTGCGGCAAAAAGCTGACGTAGATTTGGTCGGTATGGTTACATATGGTATTGAAACTGAACTACAAAATAAATTTTAAACGCCAAAGACTTTGAGATCTATTGAAAGGTTGATGCCCTCACATGCTTAAATTACCAAAGCACTACGCCCATAAGCACTAGTTGCTAGGCATCTCCATAATGCCAAGTTCACACACTAATCTTATGTATCATCGTCTTGGTGTTGTTAAATATTTCTCAGCATAACCATCTTGGACAAGGAAGATACACATAATGCAACTGTTTCATTAAAATGTAATTTGTTAAGTTGCATTAGATAACAAAGACGTTGCATTATGTCTAATGCAACTTATAGTGATGCAACTATTTTTGTAAAATAAATGTTACGTTAGGCCAATGTTTTAGTAGTGCTTATATCGATGACATGTCGTTTGTAATTATCTTTTATATAGCATATTTTATTTTAGTTTTTTATTCTAACTTTTAATACTAAACTTAATTATTTTCGGAAAAACCTTTTTAATATTTTTATTTTACATTTATTTTTAATTAGAAAAAAATTGTATGAACCATTTAGCAACGACAAGTCTCCGCTATAGACATATCTATACCGATGAATTTTTTACTGGCGACATTTCTAACTTGTTGCGACAAGATTCTAGCCGGGGGCGGAGTTACGGCTTTGATAGGGCGGGCCGGTGCCCACCATCCGGCTGCCGCTGATGCTCAAGAACAGCAGCTAGCTAGTACCTGATAAAACCCACTGCTTTCCACTGTCTGCATGCCCGTGCCCACCATCCGCCTGTTGGCCGTGCCCACCATCCTCTTGCCGACCGTGCCCACCATCCGTTGTTGGCCTACGTTTGCAAGGGTACGTTATGAAAATCAATTAATTAACTTTTTTACGGCATATTTTATTGTCCCATTGTTTCAACAGATTATACATAGGTAAATTGATTTTGTTCATTCTTGGATTACTAATTGATTTAGGTTTCATTATTTCTTGAATATGTTTGTTTGTCTTTTCTAATTTCATCGGTTTTCTCTTTCAGGTCATATAATTCCACGAATTGATATCATGAAATTGAATATGAATTGCATGCCACAATTAATCGATCAAAAGATAACCCAATCCGGTATGAGTTAGAGAGTTAAAAAACGGGTTTTAAAACATCGAGTAAAAGTGATGCAATACCAAGGAAAATCTCAGGCAATAAAGATGTATTCTAGAAGGAAAAAGAAGAAAATCGGGACAACTGTTACTAACCAGCAATTCAATGCTATTTTTGGCAGCTTGTTTAACCCATTCGGGTATATTTAGCAATGATCAGCTGGAAATCAATTATCATAATTCTAGAGGCAATTGTGCCACAATTCTAGGATCTGCAACTTTACAATTCTTATTATAAATAGGCAGACTAGTTAGGTGTTTTATTATCTTATTATTGTTTTTCACTATCATTATTGTAATTGGAGTCCTTGCCCCTCTCGAATCGGGCCTTATCTTTTCTATTGGAATAAAAACTAGTCTGCAATCGTTTCTTATTTCTTTGTTCCTATCATTGGTTCCATTGCCGGGAAACGAAGAGCAAACCACGATGGTGCAGACCCGAGGCAGTTCAGGAGAAAACAACCCGCCAACAGATTCCCTAGCGGCACAATTGGCAGAAATAGCAGCACGGTTGGAGTGTGTAGAGTCCATGAAAGAAGATCTGGCAGCACTGAAAGCCGGTGATAATTCAAAAGGCAGTCGAAATGAAGAAGGAGAAAGCCATTGGAGGAGTAGGCAACACTTCCATCCCTACAACAAAATTGATTTTCCCACTTTTAGCGGGGGAGATCCACGTGGTTGGTTACTAAAGGCGGAAAAATATTTCAAGTACTACCACATTCCAGATGAGGAAAAAGTAGAAGTAGCATCAATGCATTTGGAGGGAGATGCCTTAGATCTCTATTCGTGGTTTACCAATGACCAACCCATAACCTTTTGGGAAGAATTATCCCAAATTCTTACAAAGAATTTCGGTCCAGCCGAATTCCAAAATCCAGACGAGTACCTTTGTAGTGTTAAGCAAATAGGTACGGTTAATGAATATCGGCAAGAATTTGCTAAACGTTCTTCCCGAGTTTCAAATTGGCCGGACCATTGCTTATTGGGGGTGTTTCTAAATGGGCTTAAAGAAGAACTGAAAGCTGATGTTAGGATACATAAGCCTAGAACCGTTTACAACGCAATGAGTTTAGCACTAGAGTTTGAATCTAAACTCACTCATTCTCGCTCTGTCCAAAATACAGCCGCTTCTATCCATAACAAAACCTCCTATTCTGAATCCCGACCCAATGGTCCTTCGAACCATAACCCTACTACTAATCCAGCCCGAAACAATCGTATATCGGACACTGAGAAACAACAAAGATATTTGAAATGAGAATGCTTTAGATGTGGCGATAAATATGGTCCTGGGCATAGGTGCAAAACTGGAACACTCAAGGTGTTGGAGGTAGAAGAAGATGAGGAAGAAACCTGTGTAGATGGTGACGGGGCTGATTCAGATCGTGATGGTACTGCGGAGATCAGCCTGCACGCTATATTGGGCAAAACCCATCCCACGACTATGAAAATCAAAGGTATGTTACATTCAACCGAGGTTTTGGTTTTGGTGGATGGGGGGTCTACTCATAATTTTATCTCTGATATTCTCATTAACGAGCTTCAATTGCCTACGCAACCGGTTGCACCCTTTGGGGTACAAATTGGTAATGGAGACATCATCCGTTGTAGTAAGATATGCAAAGATTTGCAGTTGGAGGTTGATGACCTTAAAATTATTCAAGATTTTCATCCATTTTCTTTGGGAGGCACAGATTTGGTTTTGGGGATTCAATGGTTAGCCACTTTAAACACGGTACAAGCTAACTGGAATGAATTGTTTATGGTGTTCTCAATTGAAGGGAAAAATATAAGCTGCGAGGTATTGAATCAGGCCCTCAAAAGTCTTCAAGTTTTCAACACTTAGCCATTGAACCCATTTCTACACCTGCAATACACACCAGTTTTCAATCCATTGTCAACCAATACCGGGCTGTTTTCGAGGAAACTACACAATTACCCCCTACCCGCTCTCAAACTCATTCCATTTCCTTGCTGCCCAACACCTGTCCACCCACTATCAGACCATATCGATACCCGTATTCCCAGAAAAATGAAATCGAAAAGCAGGTCGCTCAACTCTTGACTGATGGTTTCATACAACCAAGCACAAGTCCTTTTTCTAGTCCAGTGTTATTGGTAAGGAAAAAAGATAATTCATGGAGGATGTGTGTGGATTATATGTAAGGCCCCGAACCCGGTGACCCTACTTTAGCGTCGGATTTACTCATAAACACAGTTCTTCAAATCAGAGTTTATTAAAACTTTTCGCGGAATATAAAACATCAATCATTTGTTACAAAACATTAAATCTTTTCTTTGATACCATAACACAAAACTTTATATTTAAAACATCTTTACTTCTTTCTTCAGATGCCAGCCGTTCAATCCATGCCGTGTGTCATCCTCATGCTAACTCTATAATCAGCTCACCTGCGTGCATACTAAAAGTCAGCTACGCTGAGTGAGTTCTAGTTAATCGAACGCCATACAATACATACACATACATACATATCTGTAGATACATATCCATACTTCACTAGTTACCCTTCTGTTCTACATACATACTTGCTACCATACATACATACATATCTACAATCACTAACCTCAGTCTACCGAGAGTACGTTCATAGTTCACCGTCTATACCTGTACTCAAGGTCGTGAACACGTACAAGGTTCGCAGTCCTTACCTATGTTCACCATTTATGGTACGTACAAGGATCGCGGTCCTTCCCTATACCATAGTACATCCACAACACGTACAAGGTTCGCAGTCCTTCCCTATGTTGCAACCTAATTCATAGCACGTACGAGGTTCGCAGTCCTCCCCTATGCTACAAAATCAGCACGTATAAGGTTCACAGTCCTTTCCTATGCTGAAATACATCCACAACACGTACAAGGTTCGCAGTCCTTCCCTATGTTGCAACCTAATTCATAGCACGTACGAGGTTCGCAGTCCTCCCTTATGCTACAAATACAGCACGTATAAGGTTCACAGTCCTTTCCTATGCTGACGCCTATCTACATTACGTATAAGGTTCGCAGTCCTTATCTACGTTTACATATATCATCTACTTCACGTATAAGGCTCGCAGTCCTTAACTACGCCATTACCAGCCGAGTCTATGTCCGACAGAAGCTAGAGGGATTTGCCATCCTAACTTACTATGTCGAACGTAGAACTCACATGCCATTCGTGTACCTATATACACATACTTACATTATAACATAAGAACACTCTAGGCATTCTTTACCTCATTCATTTAACAACCATACCCCTTGTCGTTACGTGCAATATCCGAAGATCGTTCACGCCCCGACAAGTATTCATTTGAAATATTCATACATCTTCGATATATAATATTCGTACCTTTATTTTTAACCTAACAGTACGCGCAATATCCGAAGATCGTTCGCGTACCGACAAACAATCATTCATATCTATCACACATATCACATATGACATACACTTATCACTTAGGATAAATGTATTAACAACACATCGAGTATGCACACAGCCCCGAAAACATAACAAGGAATGGGGCTAGAAACTCACCTGAACACGGTTACGTTCACCGTTAATCGTAATCCCTTTCTTCAGTTGTGCACGGCTGACTGTATAACAAGTATACGTATCAAACAACTATCACTACTCATATCATCTTTCCAGTCTTAACTACTACCCACAACGAACGGGGGTCCGGGGGCAGCGCCCCTGGCAGCGGGGTCTAGGGGCGGCAGCCCCTAGCAGGGTCCAAGGGGCAGAGCCCCTGGCTGGTTTTTAATTAGGTTTTTAATTTATTTTCTAATCGAACTTGACTTTAGGCGAAGTTAAACCTTAGGCGAACTTAGCTTTAGGCGAAGTTGTCATCAGGCGAACTTAGCTTTAGGCGAAGTTGTCATCAGGCGAACTTAGCTTTGCAGGCGAAGTTCATCAGGCGAACTTAGCTTGCAGGCGAAGTTGTCATCAGGCGAACTTAGCTTTGCAGGCGAAGTTCATCAGGCGAACTTAGCTTGCAGGCGAAGTTGTCGGCTGCAGCTACTGTTCGTTCTTAAATCCTTCGTTTCTTAACCATATAACTCGATTTAGGTATCCACGGAATCGTCTGACCAGCGCCTACAAACCCCAACCATCAAATCGACCTAACATCGATGTTTAAAGGGTGCGATTTAGGCATATAGGTTACGGGTTCTTTTATCAATCGATTAACCCATCAAATCATAACCATTTTCAGTAAGTTTAGCCTTGTTGGATTCATTTTTACCATACAAACACAGATCTATCATTTCTATACTAATCAAAACCTAAACGAACAAGTTCTCGATATAAACGTACCGTAAATGAGTCGAACTACGAACACGAGCTGGTGGTTCGTCACGACGATCTAGCACCAACAAGCTCGGGTCCTCGCATTTGGATCTTGGTTCGGGTCGTGTGTGTTTTGGAGTGTGTGTTAGAGAATAAGATGGAAATGAATGATGGTTTAGGGTTTAGGGGATATTTATATCCCTTAAAGCCCATGGACCTAAGGCCCATTCTCATTTAACTCATCTCAATTAATCTAAGTCCATGATCCGTTCTTTACTCGATATTAATTTATTAATAACGCAAAATCACAAAACGTAACTTTCTTTATTCACATTATAAATTTTAGGATGTTACATTATAGGGCTCTTAACAAAGCTACTATGCCGATAAATACCCGATCCCAAACATTGATGAATTATTAGACGAGTTATATGGTGCAACAATTTTTTCAAAACTGGACCTGCGATCAGGCTATTATCAGATCAGAATGGCACTCGAAGACATTGAAAAGACAGCTTTTCGCACTCATTCCGGACATTATGAGTTCAAAGTTATGCCTTTTGGCCTAACCAACGCTCCTTCAACCTTTCAGGCTGTTATGAATGACTTATTTCGACCATTTTTACGTCGTTTTATCCTTGTTTTCTTTGAAGATATTTTAATCTACAGTGCCAACGTTGAACAGCATCAAGAACACTTAGCCCAAGCCTTGAAGTTATTGCAAGATCACAAATTTTTTGCTAAGATGTCCAAATGCTGTTTTGGTCAAGACCAGGTTATTTTTCTGGGTCATGTCATCAATCGGCATGGAGTAGGCGTGGAGGAAGAAAAGATAACAGCAGTTCGGTCGTGGCATATACCCACAAATGTTAAACAAATGCGAGGATTCTTGGGGCTGACCGGCTACTATAGAAGATTTGTCAAGAACTATGGGATCATCGCACGAACACTGACGGCTTTAACAAAAAAGGACGGTTTTGTGTGGTCCGACGCAGCATCGGCCGCTTTCGAGGCCTTGAAACAGGCTTTAATGTCGACTCCTGTTCTATCCCTCCCAGATTTTTCTAAAACCTTCGTGGTTGAGTGTGATGCATCTTCTGAGGGTATAGGTGCTATTTTGTCTCAAAATGATCACCCAGTAGCATACTTCAGCAAAGGTTTCTCCCCTTCAAACAAATTCAAATCTGCTTATGATCGAGAATTGCTGGCTCTAGTAATGGCAGTTCAAAAATGGAGTCATTACTTGTTAGGACGCCACTTTATTATTCGGACAGACCATTACACGTTAAAGTTTTTGTTGGAACAGCGGATTACCACCACTGAACAACAAAGATTGTTGTTAAAACTAATGCCATTTGATTTTTCTATTGTTCACAAAGCAGGAAAAGAAAACAAAGGGACAGATGCACTATCTAGGCGACCACATTCAAGAGAGTTCTTAGCACTTATAACTCCCTATTGTGTTGAAATTGAAGAGATCAAAGCTGGATTACACACTGATCCCGTGACTAACAACTGGATCCGCAAGTTGAAGGAGGCTCCGGATGGTGACACTGAATTTACTTTGGTAAATCAACTCTTATTCTACCAAGGTAAATTAGTGATACCCGATATTCCCAATCTACGGCTCAAATTATTGCAGGAGGCACATGATACCCTAAGCGGTGGGCACGGAGGATTTTTAAAGACTTACAAAAGGCTGTCCACATGGTATTATTGGCCCAAAATGAAGAATGATATCCGTTTGTTTGTACAACAATGTGTTGTGTGCCAACAACAAAAGTATCAAGCTTTATCCCCAGCCGGTCTTCTTCAGCCCCTGCCCATTCCCGAGCGAATATGGGAAGATTTGTCAATGGACTTCATTGTGGGCCTGCCACCTTCTAACCGAGCTGATACTATCCTGGTTGTGGTGGACAGATTGAGTAAATATGCACATTTTATATGCTTATCTCATCCATACACAGCCAAACATGTTGCTGCTGTTTTTTGCAAAGAAGTTATTCGGTTACACGGGTTCCCTAGATCTATTGTTTCGGACCGTGATGTGATTTTTATCAGTCATTTCTGGCAAGAACTCTTTCGTTTGAGTCACACAAAACTCAAACTGAGTACAAGTTACCACCCCCAAACAGATGGTCAAACAGAGGTCTTGAACCGATGTTTGGAAGCCTATTTGCGCTGTTTTACAAGTGAACAGCCGAAGAAATGGAGCGAGTATTTAGCATGGGCAGAATACTCATATAACACTGGCTATCATACAGCAACGGGCACAACTCCCTTTGCAGCGGTCTATGGGCGAGAACCTCCTCAGTTGGTGCCTTACATGGTGGGAGAAATCCCAAATGCTGAGCTGGAACAGCAGCTAATTGATCGGGACCATACGTTAAAGCTCCTCCGCGATAACCTCCAAAAAGCCCAAAGCCGCATGAAGAATCAAGCCAATACGAAGAGACGAGACGTCACTTTTCAAGTTGGAGACTTTGTGTTTTTGAAAATACAACCATATCGGCAGAAAACACTTGCTAAGCGGAAATATGAGAAACTTTCACCCAGATTTTTTGGCCCATACGGCATCAAAAAAGTCATTGGTCCCGTTTCATATGAATTGGAACTTCCTCCTGAGGCACGAATTCACCCCATTTTTCATGTTTCAATGCTTAAATGGGCACATGGGGACTACTCCTCTACTCCAACCCCTCCATTACCTCTTACCAACGACTGGGAGTTACACGTCCAACCAGCTGCCATTTTGGATCATCGTTGGACTAGTGCAGCGGGTAAGACTGTTCTGGAAGTTCTGGTTTCTTGGGAAACTCGCCCAGTAGAGGAGTCTACTTGGGAACCATACGATCTGTTAGCTGAGCAGTTCCCTCATTTCAGCCTTGAGGACAAGGCAAATTTCCAGGCGGGAAGTAATGATGCAATACCAAGGAAATCTCAGGCAATAAAGATGTATTCTAGAAGGAAAAAGAAGAAAATCGGGACAACTGTTACTAACCAGCAATTCAATGCTATTTTTGGCAGCTTGTTTAACCCATTCGGGTATATTTAGCAATGATCAGCTGGAAATCAATTATCATAATTCTAGAGGCAATTGTGCCACAATTCTAGGATCTGCTAGTTTACAATTTTTATTATAAATAGGCAGACTAGTTAGGTGTTTTATCATCTTATTATTGTTTTTCACTATCATTATTGTAATTGGAGTCCTTGCCCCTCTTGAATCGGGCCTTATCTTTTCTATTGGAATAAAAACTAGTCTGCAATCGTTTCTTATTTCTTTGTTCCAATCAAAAAGTCATTTGCTAACGGAAACAGATACACAATCATAAGGTTAGTTGTTTAACTAGTTTAATTAGTTAGTGATTTGAGTTTAATTAGTGATTTCCTTTTACGTCGCAAATGACATACCTTAAAAAAAACAAATACAAAATGACGTACCTTAGAAAACAAGTACTTGCACATTTTTTTATTTATCGGTTGCCAAATAACATATGCAATAACTTAACTATCAGTAATAAAGTAATTGCCACTTGAATTCATATTGATTTGATCAATTGCTCCCAGGGCTGGCCCATAGGGGGCTGGGTGGTCGACGGTCACAGGTCCGACATCCCACTAGGCCTGATTTTTTTTAATTTATATATATTTTTATTAAAACAATATGTTTACTTAGTATTTAAACTTATTTGCATAAACATTAGCTTGGTCTAGTGACAAAGAGGTATTACTCCCAACCAAAAGATTATAGGTTCTAGTCTCATTTGAGACATGTTTAATCCTATTTTTATATAAAAGCTTTTTACACAACCTAAATTATAACCAATTAAGCCTATATCAAAATTAAATTTTTTAAACCTAACAAAATATTCATTTTATTTAAGACCAAAAAATTTTTTGACTTCAGCCCAAAATTTTTTTAGCCTTTTCGGAGCCGGGCCTGATTGCCCCTTAAATAATTAAACATAACCTGTTAATCCTGATTTAAGATCATTAATCATACCTACTATAAAATGTGATTAAACACTACTATCAGTAATAAAGTAATTATTATATGAATTCAGATTAAATTGTGCAAATGTCCCTTAATCAAACATATATATACAATTAGCAATCAGGGGTCTTTAAGGTCTACGTATTCTAGGGACGGCCCTGATGCCCTATTGTTATTACCAAAAGCTAGTATATATTCTAATTAATTCCATTGGTATAACCAAAAGAGTAACATTTATACAAGGTGAAATAAGAGAAAATACGAACAAGATTATAACTTTAAAACTATCATAATTAAGACCTTTCAGTTTAAAAGCCAAAACCTCCAAATCCACCTCCCATTAAACCACCAAAATTCCCAAGAATCGAACTTATATCCAGGCCGCCGCCTCCCATCATTGCTTGCAGAAGTTGACTAGTTCCATCACCACCGCCGCTTCCCATCATCGCTTGCAAGGCTTGATTATACATGTTACCACCACCACCCATCATATTTTGAAGCAGCTGATTGTTCATGTTAGCCGCTTGAAGCAACTGATCATTCATGTTACCACCACCAGCAGCAGCACCAACCATCACTGGTTGAAGCAACTGGTCGTTGTTCATGTTGCCACCACCACCGGCCATGATTCCTTGCAGAATTTGGTCTCTCTTAATATTGACCTGATCCACAAACCATTTCTCAAACTGATCAGTTGTACTTGATCTTCCAGCCTGAACCGCCTGGTTATTCATATTATTATTACCAGCCATCAACCCTTGCAGAATCTGGTCTCTCTTATTATTCACCTGATTCATAAACAAAGTCTCAAAGTTATTATTAATATTATTACTACTAGTTCCAGCTCCAGTGACCACTCGTGTCTTCGTCTTTGATGTCACACATGACAAATGAGCATCAAATCCACACGAACCACATCTATACAACCAACACTTCCTTCCTTCAACCACACCACACACATTACAAGAAAACATATTATTCCCATAAGGCGACGTAAACACAAGGCCGAGTTGATGACAATGGCTCTGATGAGACACCCACAAAGGTAACTTAGCACACGCCACGTGGATATTAATCCCGCAGTCTTTGCAATTATACAAAAAGCCATCACCATGTTTAGCACATGCTCTACAGGTGAAAACACCCTTAGGGTTTTGTGATCTTGGGAGGAGGGGTGAGAGGGTGGTTGCTGTGGTGGTGGTGGTGGCGGTGACGGTGGCAAGGGTGGGTGATTGTATGAGGGAGTTGGGAGCATTTGAGGTGAAGGGAATAGTTGGTGGTGCATGAGGGTGATTTGCATGTGTACAATGGTTCGGTTGCTATAACTAAAATTAAGGGAATTTAAATTTTAAATAAATCTGTAACTCCATCTCTGCACGGGTCACCCATCAGGCCGGGTAATAATGTTGAGGCCGGGTAATAATGTTGATTAGATGCTCCTACATCAAATATCCATTTGATTAAATAGCCTGGGAAGGTGTGTATCCTCACTAAAGTGGCCAGCTAAAAGAGGACCGATGAATCCATCATTGTTGATATTGAAAAGATTGTATATGTCATGTCAAATTTCATCACGGCACCCCCAATCTAATCCCTCAGGCTGAGGGGTGCGGAGCGCTAGTCAGGGCGCGTGAGGGACTTCGATAGCGCCCCGGGGCGCGAGAGCCACACCACCGGGGCGCGAGAGGGGCGCGAGAGGGGCGCGAGAGCGGAAAACGAGGCAGGCGCCAGGAGGCTCGCGCGCGTGAGTGGCTGTGGGAAATGGGAAAGAGCCGTTGGAAGGCTTTAATAATGAATAAAAATATTTTTTTTTTTTTAACAAAATCATCTATATATATCACAATACATATATCACAATACATATCAAACACAACCATTCTCACATACTACAACCAAAACGAATATCACACACCACACCCAAAACCCAAAATCACCCTATCTTCGAAACCTTTTTTTAAAAACATGTCTGGAAATTGGTACCCAAACCTAGATTCAGATTACCCTTACGACGATTTATGGTCGGCACCGGAACAACCGATGTTTTATTCGGGGTCGCAACAATCATCCGGCTTTCAACCATCCAACATGCAACCGTCTCCTAACTTTGTAGTTCCGGAGACACAAGAACCGGAACCAGAAGGTGAAGCTGCGGGACAAAGAAGACGCGTCCACCGGAAAAAACAACTTGCAACGGACGGGTCGGGTTCGGCTTCGACCGGAAGGGCGAAACGGAAAATCACTCCGTGGTCATCGGATGAGAAGGAAGCCCTGTATCGGGCTTGGATAGCCATTTCTGAGGATCGGCGTTGCGGTAATTGTTTTAACGTTTTTAAAAATGATTGTAAATAAAAAGTTAAATAAAAAAGTTAAATGGCTTACAAATTTATTTACATAATTTTGCAGCCGACTACCAAAAGAGCAAGGTCTTTTGGACAAAGGTTAGGGAGACGTTCTATTCGCTCGTTGGGAGTACAGAGCGGAATCCCGATATGATTTCGGGTCGGTGGACCGAAATTAGAAAATTTGTCGGCTTGTTTACTAATCTGTTCAACAGGAACGCCGGTCGTATGAGACCAAGTGGCAGTGACGATTTGGCGGTCTATAATTTCACTGTCGAAGAGTGGAAGCAGGAGTGCCTGCGGAGGTATGGGGCGGTGAAGACGTGGGACGGTGTAAAGTTGTGGGAGAGGTTGAGAAGGTGTGCCAAGTGGGTTGAGCTGGTGGCGCCGGACCTTGATGCGGAAGTAGGGCCGAAACGGACTAAAACTAGTTCGTCTGGAGCGTACAGCACAACGGACGGGTCGGATTGCCGGGTTGGATTCGACCTAAACGTTGCGGGGGAGGAAACGTCTTCACCGCCGAGGAGGCGGCCATTGGGAAGGGACGCCAGGGGGAAAAAACCGGCTGAGGGGGAAGCCGTAAACATCAACGATCTTGTTGAATCCCTCAATAAATTCAACAAAACCCTGGAGGTGGTCTCTGTTGACAAAAAGGAAAAAAAAAGAATGAGAGATTTGGACTTCCTTGCAAGAGACTTCAGCCACCTAAATCCGGTCGACCAAATGCTGATGGAAAAACAAAAGGAACGTATCCGGAAGAGGTTGATCGAAGAAGACGAAGCCGAAGAATAAGAATAATGTTAATGTGTTTTTTTAATTTTTTTTAATTAATGTGTTTTTTTAATTTTTTAGTACTTTAATTTTTTTTATATATTAATGTGTTTTTTTAATTAATGTGTGTTTGTTTAAATAATTACTTGTTTTTTTAATAATACGTTTTTTTAATACATTTATAAAAAAATAAAAAAATAAACCGCTCGCGCCCCCTCTCGCGCCCCTCCACACCATGCCCCGGGGCGCTATCACCACTACCAATACCCATCTTATCAAGTTTCTCTCTCTGCCACACGTCACAATATTATTGGATGGCGCCCCCACTCACGCCCCCTCTCGCGCCCCCCACACCCCTCAGCCTCACCGTTTGTAGCCCATTTGAGTATTTGTTAAACAATCGTTTGAAGGTTAGAAATAAGTCATAGCCCACTTTTTTTATACAAACGTTTGAGTGCTCGTTGAACGGTCATTTGAAGGTTATGGCATCAAACCATAGCCCCCTCTTTTAACTGACTGTTTGAGAATTTGTGGAACGTTAACTTTGGGGGCGGTGTAGAAACTAACATGCCTCTTTCACAAATATTCTGTAACTACGATTAATTATATAACATAGGTATAAATTTTCACAAACAAAGAAAGTAGAGAAATATATTGTAGCATGTTCATTCAACATCTAATAATAAGAAAAAATGTATCTGTTCTACGTAGGCATAAAAATTAAATATTGATTTTGACACAATCCAAAATAAGAGTTGGCGTACTGACGTACGGACTATGAATTTAACCGAATTCATACATAAATAGTATTATCTATTATTTTTTTAAACGGATAATGTAGAGCCATATAAAGTTTAAGTCTTTTGTATTTGATAGATTAGTTCACAATTGTAATTTATTTGTATTTCCGTCTAATTTATGTATGTTTGAGTCAGGGGCTTTTGTAAACAAAAATATTGGGATTTGAATGAATAAAGTGTATGGGCCTATGCTAGCACTATAAATAGTGCAAGCGTGATATGGATATCAACTTTTGAATTTCATTTCACCAACCTTCCTTTCTCTATCTATCTTATCTCTTTCTTTCTTATCAAAAATAGTAAATAAACAAACACTTCAAGAACTGAGATCCACAGCATTGTTAGTAATTTCCGCTATAACTAACAACACGGATTGATTCTAGAATAGTTGTGAGATCCGGGATAAGGACCTACAGTTAAATATTTAAAATAGTATTATCGTGGTTGTAAAAATTGTGCATAGACCATTAATTATCCCCGCCTAGGCTTAGTCATCTCTAAGTCCTCCCCGACTAAGACCGTCTATTCATAGCTCCCCGGTCGACCGAGTTAGTAGTGTCCAACGACTTTTACAACCATGGTGTTATCTATGGATTATTAATTAAATATTATAGAACCATCTGATGCCACTATAATAAAAAAGAAAATCATCAAATGTTGAAATAAAAAGATTTTTATATCGCTTTCAAAATGTGTGACTTAGTACACAACCACTACCGATAAAGAAAACATGTTTTGAGACTCGTTCTCTTTATATAGCTTTAACTATTAATTAGTTTACAATTTCGTAAACGTTGGAAGGGTATTAAACGGACTCTAATTGAACTTAAATTAGCGGTATTGGTATAGTCTCATTAAACTCTATGATATTGTGACTTAGTACACAAACTTGTGGTTTTTCCATGTTGTGTTTGTTCTCTAA
This sequence comes from Bidens hawaiensis, assembly GCF_021521415.1. NCBI lineage: Eukaryota > Viridiplantae > Streptophyta > Magnoliopsida > Asterales > Asteraceae > Bidens > Bidens hawaiensis. Next base: position 42,707 of record NW_027505830.1, read on the forward strand.
TTTCCTGTTTCGTTTGTTCGCTTGGATTTTGTGGAGCATATTAAATAACTCGACTACTCAACGAACACAGGGTATTTAAATTTGAAGTGATCCAACTTGCGATTATGTTTTCTTTTTCTTTTTTTTTTATTTTTTTTTTAATTTGAAGCGATGTATAATTAATCAATGAAATGTTATTTTATTTATAATTATAAATTTAAGCTAATTTTAAATTTATAACTAAATATGTAAATTTTTATTTATTTGGATAAATTAACTAAAAATGGTTTTGAGAAGTTTGGAGACAAACTAATGGATACCGTCACCTTAGAGAAGTTACGGGAAAAAAAGAAAAATGCTGATGTGACATTAACCTTATCTTTTAAAACAATGAGTTTTTAGGGAAATTTAGCCGATGGAGAGATGAATTTCCATCTTAAGCTAACGTAGGTTGAGAGTCATTTTCACTTGTCTACGTCGCCTCTTCTTCTCTAATTTGTTTTCCGAACAACTCTTCTTCTATCTTCTATAACTAGCAGTTTACCTGTCCGGTGGGAGGGAATATAAACGCAGTAATGTGATACTAACATTAAGTTAATAACATATGCAATGGTTTGGTTGTGGTACAATACAATTTGAGAGATACAGATTCACACGAATTGCAAATTGAAGTGTATTACTTCATACCTATTTATATTTTTATGTGTTGGAACAAAAGAGCGCCCACATTTTTTGATACATCGAATTTAGACATTTGTCAACCTATGTTTCAGATTAAGAGATTCATGTAAATACGCATAAATATATTTTACATATATATATATCAAAACAATTGTAACACACATTTAGATAAACTTTTTCATCTCCTACGACCCAACGCTTCGTTTTTAGTAGGATTGGTTTTGCTATTAAAAAAGGGGTTGCGGCGCAGCTTGTTGCTCGTTTGCCTGCCACTTTATTATAATCGTTTTGATTTTAATGAAAAATATCAGATCGGTTTTTTGTTTAAAAAAAAGATACACTTGAAATAACAAACTTAAAAAGCGTAACATAAAATTGAAATAAAAAACTTAAAAAGCGTAGCATAGACTTAATCAAAACATACATGCGTGGTATTTGAATGGGTTGTATACTTTTGCCTTATCCAACGCTTTAGACATTATAACGGAGATGTACTAGGTATTTGCCTCATGTTAGTGAATTAATGTAGTCGTCACGTTCATTCCCGTGTTAGTGTTCCCGTCCGGGAGACGCTAAAGTACTAGTTAAACATGTTGGGCTAACTGTTCTATCTAATAAAAGCAAGTTTTTCTTGTTTTGACAATTTACCCTTAATGCAAGAATCAATATTGTTACTCCCCATCATGCAATCCAAACATTGTCAAACCCAAATCTCATGTTTGACCAGAGCAAAGTCAAACATTGCCAAATATCTCTATTTGTACAAGCTGTTACTCTTATTAAGAAGCTAGATTTTATTCTCAAATTGCACTAGAGTACTCTTTAGCATTCCATTTAGATGTATTACCAGTTAAGCCAATTTGTGTAGTGACCAAATACCCTTGAAGTAGAAAATAGCACATCGATCATTAAGACTTGGATTATCCACTTTTGGACCTTCCCAATAATAATGTGTTGGTTTCAAATTAGCTGTCCCATTTATATAATTTTTTTCATATGCCAACGAAGGACCAAAAGTGATTTGGCCCCAAAAAAGTTAACTTTGACTAAACTCGTCAATTTGACCATGACCATCTGTAGCTACATAAAACCCAAATTCCATAATATGCTCATAATGACCATTCTGCCCTTAGCTTCCCGATAACTCAAGAAACATGTGCACAATGTTTCCTCCAACAACTTACCAGTAACGAAAGTCTGAATAGTGAAAAATAAAAAAACATTTACTCAAACCATAGTGCATAACTTCAGGTGCAATAAGAACAAACTAAACAACCAAAATAACCGTAATTCAAAATTTAAATTTGTAAATGCGCAAAGATTAACACGAACAAACTAACCACAATCATCCTTATTCTCATTAATGAAAAGTATGAGTTACTTTACATTCATATATTAAAAAAAATTGATAACAAAGCTCGGACATAATGATTTTTCAAGATTGTATGGAAGATATCTCATTCAGCAAAAATTTAGATTCAGTTGCAAAATCAACTGGACTAATAATCTCACAATAATCCTTTGTCTTTTCTCATCTTTGTACTCTCGGGTGCAACCATCAAACGAAAAGGATGTGGGACCCACACTGCTTTCTTAAGCGATGAAAATTTTAGATGTTATTTGCATTAAATTTGTTTACAAATAAATATAAAAGCTGTTATTATAGTATACTAAAATATAGATTTATCATATTTTAACTTTATATTTTAATAATATAAAACAAAGTTTGTTTTGGCTATTTACTTATTTGCCACCTAAGCAGTTTAAAAGGCTTATCCGCACACTAGCTTTTGCAGTTTTAAGTCGATTTTAAGATAAAGTGATTCTGATTATGATTAGTTCCAGTAAAAAGTGTTCACCACGCCTATCTGTTTCCCCCTCCACATAGATCCTTCCAAAGTCCCATCAGTATAAATAAACACAACTTGCCAAGATTGAGGATTTACCTGACACTTCATATTATCAAGCTTGTCAGCAGAGCAGCCTATGTTTTTCTCGACATCATCACCTAAGACAGAAACCCAAGCTCCATCACTTGCATCTGAGAACTTTGCAGACACAATATACCTGCAATAACCACCAGTTAGCTTTAGATGTCATAATCAAAATTAAGAAACTTCAAATTAATCACAGTTTCACAAACCTCAAATTACAGTCTGTTTTTTTTTTAAGGATTAATATGAGTAACCAGAACCAAGTTCATCAATAACTTTCTTGTTGCAAGTTTTGCATGCGCGATAAACATGGATTGATCGAATTAATGACAGTCATACACGCACGTGTAGTGTAATATACTGGCCGCAAGACAAATGTTATTGTTAGCATAACACTTTGACTGAGAATTACTAATATCAACAACTTAACATGATACAAAACCCTTACCAAAACCTACGGCTATTGCTTGATACCAGCTACAAGCTGCAAGACCGCAAAAAAAAATATACATATATATATATATATATAAACCTCTAATGTATTTAAAAGATAAAAAAATCGAAACCATTACGATAGGGGTGTTAGGATGTGGATTCAAAAATTAGTTATCTAAAATATTGTATCTCTACATTGTAGCTTCTCAACCACACGCAGAACTTTTTCAAAAGGCCATTCACCAGCTAATGTGCTCCTAATGTTTGACAAAGCTGTGAAAATATCATTCGAACCAACATATTCTTTCCCTGAGAAACTAAAAAAAAAACGTTATCAGGTGTGTTTTGGCCATATTTAAAAACTGAGGGTAGAATGGTCATTATACCTAAAAGTTGAAGATTAATTGTAGAAGCTCTTTGCATATTGCCAAAGTTCATCACACCAGTCAAAGAGTAAATAAATTAGCATCTAATGATACCAAAACACACGGGAATATAAATGTTAGGTAATTAACAATTTTTTTAACTTGTTGCTTTTTAAAGGATAACAACTTACATATGCTAAATCTTTCATTCTTTGTGTTGAATTGAAATGTTACCAACAAAAGTTTCTTAATCCACTTTGGAATCCTCATGCTTTTTAATATATGGACGTGAAAGTAGCTGTATAAGTATATCGATCAAAAACAATAAATTCCTTGATATAAAAAATTAAAACTTTCAGAATTTTCACATATTCTAATCTTATCTTTATTACCTACTCTGCTGCTGGTCTTGCATCAACATCTTTCTGTAAACACACATCAATGAATGAACACAACTCTAGAGAAAAAATGTCTTTTGGTGGTGATGGAGTTGGGTCGTCCAGAATCTATTAGTTTCCAGATGTTTTAACTTACAACAGTTAGACCCGCAGCAATCACTTGGCTACCATGGTTCATCGTCCCAGCCACCAACAAAACCTGGTTGACAACTCATCCAAATCTTTAATAGAACTGTGAGTGTGCACCTATAATCACAGGTCACATCATTTCCAAAAATTGAATAGTATTTCAGGTAGACCCGACCCATATAAATCCTAGTAATCTTACCATGCGACCTCTATTTGAAAGGCACAATAGCCGCCCACAAAAATATTATCGGCAATCGTCTGCCTAAAAACTTGTACACCAAGAACATCAGCATTAGCATTTACCATCATGCATAAATGATAATATTACCAAAATAGCAAAAAAAAAAAAAAGTAATTAATGTTTACCCTATCAAGATCGCTATGAGTAAGGGAAACATGCTCATTGCATGCTTCGCAAGATCGCAATCATCATAGCAGGTCATAACAGCTATGTACCCAGATTGAAACGTGCTAGATTGGGTTGACCATAACAACTTTTTATCAAAATTATTTAAATTTTACAAAAAAACAGTTAGCCCTAATTTCCTCAACACATATTCAAACCAAATTCACACAAATCAATCATCCAAATCAAACATAAACCAGTCAAATCAACAACTTACCGGCTGTTATTAACCGTGAGAAGCGAGATGTCATCCATCTCAGACCGACACATCGCGAGCTGTGAGCCGGATGGTGTAAGTGAAATGAAATTAAGGGGGCTCATATTAGAGAAAAGTTGACGCATTACCCAGGTAAATTTGACCCTATAATAAAACATTATGTACAATTGACCCGTTATATTATATGATTATCTTGACACGTTTACTAAAAATGATAAGTTTGACCCATGCACTAAAAACGATTATTTTAACATGTTAACTGAAACTGTTAACGTGGCCCGTTTACCTGAAAAGGTGACCTTGACCCCGTTACTAAAAGATGTCAAACTTGAAACAGGTTAATGGGTGGTCGACACGAGAACTTGCCATGTCAGTATGAACACCGTTTAGCCAAATCTGATAGCGGCTGGCATGCCAAACCTTTTACACTAAACCTAAACTTGTGAATGTTGTGTTTTGTTCGTGTTGTATTGTGTCATGAATCCACATGCTTAAAAAGATTAGAACTACCCCCAATTATCCTTTTCATCAGCTAGTGAAGTCAAGTTAGCAAGCAGAAAAGTGAAATATTAACTATTTTGATAATGAAATAAACCAAATATTTTAAATGACAATCTTCAACATGTTTCTGCAATGGTAATAATTGGAAGTGCGAGCTTAAATGTAACCAAATTATCATTGCTCATAAAAGTATAGTCTAGCCATAAATATCATATGCATATTAACCATACTGAATTACTCAATTTAACATCATACGAAAAGTTTTGTCTACTCACAAATATTGTAGACATGTTTTGCTCAAAGAATAAGGGCGTACCATACTATCAAAAGTCCCATTCACAGAATCATCATCAAACTTCACCTAAAGAATCACAAGACGCAACTTTATAATAAAAACAAAGCATAAGAAAAAGATTAAAAGAAAGGCAAGAAAATGTAATGTGTAAATGCATCTAGAGGTGGCGGATTCAGACCAATATACTTGTAAGATGAATAAACTTTTAAATCGGCCGTATAAACATGAACCACCCCACCTGCTTGCCTGGTATACTCGATTATTACTACTGATAATCAAATAAATAAGAATCTTAAAACATAAGCACCTCTTTGTTACATACCTTCCTCCATGGGAGGCCTTTTACCGACCACAAATGTAAATCAAGCCGCATCTGCAATCAATAATATATTATGAAAACACAAGGAAATGCTAAACAAAAATTAGAAAGCAAAAAAACATCATGCGGCTGCACATTGACTCGAAGATCTAAAAATCGAAACCATCCATTTGGCAACCGAATCGAATCTGGAGAATCCCTTCGATCATCTTCCACTGTCGATTTACAGAAACAATACAAATAAATCAAAGCAGCAAGGTTTTATAGGCATGTGAAGGAACGCGGGAAGGGATGGTAACCGCCCTGAAACTGCCAGTAAGTAGAAGGGGAAATAACGGCTGAGAATCAATCTAAGCTTATCGGACGGAGGGCTGAGATTCAATTTTGAATAAGCTTATCGGAGGGAGAATCAATATTAGATTTTGATCCAAGGGTCAGTTTCAAATCCCACCTCTATGATAACTATATATATAATTTATATATGAATAAGTGGTGTTCATGTCACAACCAATATGATATTAAGAATCTCAAGATAAATAAATACGTGCGCAAAATGGTTCAATAAAAATGTTAAAGTTAAAAGAAATGGTATGCATGTTCTTGCCTCTTTTTGTTGTGCTATCACACATCTCCCGAATTTTTATAAAAATACAAAAATATTTACATAAATGTGCATATAGTATTGTGACGTGTCACCCAATCGATGTTTTGGTTTGATACCTTATAAAAGGATTATATGGTCTAATTTCATTAATGGAACTAACGTTTCCATTTTATTATTTCATATAATTCGACTATTGAGGCTAAGCTAAATACTTTAATCTAAGAGCTAAATGCTGAAAACATGAAACCTACGTATACAAGAATAAACACAAAATTTTGTTTATCAATATATTAGATTTACTAGATAATTATGTTGGTACTGTTCATGATATATAGTCACTTTAAATACTTCAAAACTCAATAAATACAACTGGCAGTGTAAGTCGATTATAAGAAATACTACGACTTGTTGCTTCTTTGTATCTTGTAAAGCGATTCATCACAAACCCAAAGCACATTTTTCTATAGAACGGTGAGGCGAAATTGTTTTAAGAATAAAAATCACACGCTCAAAGCAATAAACTGTAGTTTCGATGGTCATCATCGGTTTACCTCATCCATTATTTAAAACCATTTACAAACGATACATCAGTATATCTTATTTTAGAAATGTTTCCCACATCTGACTGTAAACTTTTGTAACCGCTCTAGCTAGTGGGAGCAAAGCTATTCTATGCTTTCCGTCATATCTCATAAGTGATAAGTGTACATAAAATTAATGAGAGGTGTGTTATTTTGAACTAGAAGGGTGTCTGCGCAATGCAATGGAAAACACATATTTTGATAATTATGTAACAAATTTATGGATGTTCATTATTCCGTTTGAAACTGTGAGACCATTCTAGTTTTACGGTTGAAACCGGAGCTGGCCGTACATATTGAAATGTTAATTATTTACTTATTTAGTATTAGATATGTTTTATAATATATATTAGATATAGTTAAAATATAGTTAAACAAAGTTTTATTTAATATGAGTAATGTAACACCCTGGCTTTAAGCGGAATACGCCCGGGTGCAACGTACAAATCACTCATAAGCTCGTAACAATATTAATAGTGAAAATATATTTATTTTATTTCATAATTTCTCAAGTACACAAATAGTTCAATTATAAGACAAATAACATCACATCGAAATGAAACAATTATCATTCGTTTAAATAAATCCTAAGGTCGGACTAGTTTTTTTGTCCTTGCACTTAATCGTATCAACATGCAACAAGTTTAAAATAATAGCATTTGTCAACAACACATGTTAGTGAGCTTTCATAAGTTTTGCGTGTATATATATAGGCAAAGTATAGAATAAAAACTCACTTGAGTTGTGAAAACCCGCGAAAACCCTATGTAGCATCGGTTTTTTTTGTTACATGTAATATATGTTGTAACATTTAATACAAAACATCGAAACATTAAAAAAAATTGTTTTGCTATTTTTTAACATTTTTTTACTAATTTTTTATATATTTTTAGGAGAGAGAAAATGTTATATTTGTGTTAACATTTTTTATTAACTTTAATTGTGGACCATAAGATTTAATCTTTAATTAAAAACATGTGGTTGAGAATGAGTTTCTAGAGTTTTCACAACTCAAGTGGGTTTTTATTTTAACCTAACCCTATATATATATATATATAAGTGTGATTAGACAATCGTCATGCGATATATATTCAGCATAAAGTAAATAGAATACAACGAAAAATAGTGCTACAAACTAGGGGAATAATAATGATACCACCATTCTTTACAACCGAAGTTAAAGGATATGTAAAGCAGGTACGTCCCGTCGGACCCTCCCACTTTGCGTTTGCGTCTCATCATAAAGCAGTAAACACATTGCACATAATACACGTATGCATCGTAAACAATATGTATGAACAATAACAACACAAACGATATAATGTGAATCGGTTTGAAAAAAATGCATAACCAACGAATTAAAATTTGAGACGTGCTACACCCCAAAAATATTAATAAGCGTTAAAAAGGGGTTATGAAAAACTCACTTGTTTAAATAATCAAGTTAAAGCGAACTTAGGTGAATAAGCAAGTTGGACTGATGAGTTCGGTTTGGCAAGATATCCTTAGAAATAATTTCTATAGTTATAATAATGTTCATAAAATGAAATAGTAAATGTGAAGATAGGATTGTTTTCAAGTTTGGTGGTTTTTATTGTTTTATGTTAAAAATATATTTTTACTAAATAATTGGTTAAAATCTAGAGTTTTGATGGAAGTGATTATTTTTATTTTAAAATCGAGCTTCGATAGTTGTTAATCAATTTTATTTATTTGGTCCGTTCCCGAAAATCAAACGGGCCCAAAAAGTAAGAAACTTAGTTTAAGCGAGTGGTTCGGTTTTAGTCGTACCGAACCCGGGATTTATGTTGGGTTTGTTTCCGGTTTGGTAAAAATGTTATTATTCTTTTTTTCTTTAAGTTGTGAATGATGAAACTTAGTTTATAAGGTTTTTGTATATAAAAATTAACCAAACTTGAATAATAATGCTTAAGAGAGTTGAGTTCGTTTTCGGTCAAAGTATGTAAATAATGATTATTTCTTTATGAAAAGTTTATCCCTAAACGAACTCAACTTACAAAAACAATACTAATAATAACCCGGAAAATGGAATTAGGAAAAGAACTAGAGTTTGAACTTGGGTCAGGTTTGACTTTTGAAAGTCAACTTTAGCAAAGTGTAAAATAGCTTAGCTTCTTTAAGAGTGCAAGTGAAGGAAGTTTAAGCAAAAAATTATGTAAATAATAGTGGGATATTATAGGTGAACAACACCAAAGAAGTTATGAAAACATTTGAATTGAGTCAAAGAATTAAAGTGGTAATAATGTGCTTGAATGCCATAACTTTGATTAATGGATTCGAGTGGAAACTTAAGGAATAAAGTTGTAACATATTCTAATACAATAATATGGTTTAAAAATTGTTTAAATGAGTTTGGATGGGTGTTAATGGAGGATTTAAACACAAAAATGGTCAAAAAAGTTTGTTATCGTATATTTAAAATATAAATTAATAATAATTGAATATCTTAATTATATACAATTTTTAAAACGGGTCTGATTTCGGGTTTGAAAATTGATGACTGTCACAAGTAAACTCATTTATTACAACTTTAGTTTAGCCCAATTTCCAGTATGATTTTTTTGTAATCTTTGTTTTTGTTATGATTTCGCCTTCTATTTATTTTAATAAGGTTTATCATTTATGTGACCAAAGTTATCTTTGTTCATATTATGATTCTCTTAAGTAACGTATTAGTTGGTGCTTAGTTTGAAGTGAAGGTATATGCTGATTATTAATTCTTATTTCAAACTCTATTTATTATCGAAGTACAAACTATATCGGAACCTAATCGTTGGTAATTGTTCGGCTTAGTTCGGTTTTAATTTGAAACGGTTCAGTTTTGATTTTCGACATCAAAAAAAAAAATGGGCAAAGTTGGCTCATGGTTTAATTTAAAACTATCAAAACCGAACCGCAAACACTTCTGCATATTTATTTTTTACTTTGAAAACTATAGCAAAATTATACTCAAATTAAAGATAATAAATGCTCGTTTTTATGATGCTATTTATTTTAAAAAATATTAATGTATAAAAAAGTTATGACCGTTTAAAAATCGTGCGTTAGTTGGATTAAAAGTAAAAATAAAAGAATATATAAGTAAAAGATTAAGGGCCAATGTTATAACTTTAAGGAATGAAAATTGTAATTATTTTGAAGAAATTTCATATTCACGGGAGATTTAATGTAACAATGACATTTTTACCCCTATTGAATATTGTACCTCATTCATTGAATGTTGTAAATTACTTAAAATAAGCATTTTAATTTGCCAATTAATGGTATATTATATATAGTATAGATTTACTTCTCTAACTTATTGAAAAATAGTAATAGGTTTGCTATAAACTAGGGATGAGATTAGTATCGTATCAGAACCGGTACCGGCACCAAAACACCGATACTGAATCTGAACAAAATTGGGTACCGAATATTGTATTGAATGTATTGGTATGGGACCAGTACGGGTACAAGTATCGGTACCGTACCCGCTTTGGTATGGGGTATTTATTTTTGGGCACGTAATCTACATTCATTTCGGTAGCAGAACCGGTATGGGTACTAATTAAACTAAATTGGTACTGGCATATATAATCGTTGCAAGTTTAAAGGGTGTTTGGGTGTGCTTTTGTCATGGAAGAACATACAAAATTATAACAAGAATTTTAATGATATTGCATTATATGTAGGTTTCCCATGCTATGGTGTTATTGGAATAACACAATTGCATTATGAAAATCATGATCATAATGTAGTTGGTCAACTGGTTTCTCCGGTAATTACTGTGTGTTTTGACATAGGTTATGGTTTTTAAGTTGAAATTCGATATTTAAATTTGGTACCAGTGCCACTTTTTAGTACCCGTAGTTATAAGTACTTAATACCGAAACCCTTAAATCTTGGTACTAATATCAGTATCGAATAAGCTAAATCAATACGGGTACTGGTATTCGGGGAAAAATATCTCATCCATGCTGCATGGTTAAAGTGTCTGCACGCCCTCCGTGGGATTTGATCGATCATGCACATGATTATAGCGATCTTGGAACATAAGCGTTTCCTTCAGAATTTTTTTTCTGCACGGAAAACAACCAGTAGACGGTAATTTTTGTTCGTCTTATGTAGCATGTTCTCATACCAATAATAATTCAGGGGTTCTTAATGTATGAAAAACATAATGCAAGGTTTTAGTATGGTGAATTAACCATCTCAAATAAGTTGACTTTAATAATTTGCCCAAAAGTCAGCTATCCAGCTAACAAAAGACTTCATAAAATAAAATAATGAAGTCAACCAAAGAATATAACAGGCAATAGTTGCAGTTCTTGACCAAGTCCCCATATTCCAATTCCATTTCCCATTCCCATTCCAGTGGTATACTTGTATATCATATTTGTATATTTTCAAGTACTCATACTTGAACAAAATAGTTATCCACCAAAAACACTAGAGGATCTATGGCGTCCGGGTACAAACACTTCAGCCACAAGCACAATCTAATGATGCATGAAATGCCAGAAGGAGCGGAGGTCTCGTGCTCCGGCTGCAACTCTTCAGCCACGAAGACGATATACATTTGCTGGCAGTGCAATTACTACTTACACGAGCAGTGTTTTCATGCAACTCGGTCAAGGAAACACCCATCCCATCCGCAGCACCACCTCACCTTGGTTCCTTACCCTACTTACCCTTCCAATTCCTTCTATTGCAATTCATGCAATATCATTGGAACCGGATTCTCCTATTCCTGTTCGGATTGCGATTTCGATCTTCATGTCCAATGCGCTTATTCCATTTCTAGTGCCACAAATTCTCATCAAACACATCATGTATCTTATCCCAACCAAGAAACAGTTCCCATGGTCCCTAATGCCCCTTCCAATTCATTTCTGGCCCCAGTTCCAGTTCCAAATCCAACCCCAATTCCAGTTCCAGCTCAGTATCCGATAAGCGTCGCCCAAGACTCTTACATGACTCAGAATGTATCAACATTTGTTCCACCTAGTGCTCAAAATCCGGTTACTAGTTCCCAAAATGCGTATATAGCGCAGTTTTACTAGTGTTCCATTTCCAGTTCCGAATCCAATTCCAGTTCAAACTACTATTCCGAATCCAGTTCCAATTCCAAACCCGATGCATGTTCCTGCTCAGCATCCGATAAATGTCGCTCAAGATTCTTACATGGCTCAAAATGCACATAATTCATCCATGCCTCAAAATCTACACATCCCTTCAGTATTTGTTCCAACTAGTGCTCCAATTTCACAACCGTATCATAATGGCGAATCCGGTCAAAACAAGACAGCAACTCCAGGGATCAAGCACTTTAGCCACCCACATGGTTTGGTTTTGGTAAACATAAAACATGGCAAAAAGAAGATATCTTGTTCAGGATGTCAAGAGACTCTAATTGGCAAAGGCTATGCATGTGTTGAACAAGATTGTGGCTTTCAACTTGATGAATCTTGCTTTAATCTAGATAAAGAGATTCAACACAAATCTCATCCACCGCACCCTCTTACGCTACTCTCCTCATCACCATACAAGAACGCAGACGGCAAGTTTACTTGTAATGCGTGTTTTAAAGACGGTACGGGTTTCAACTATCATTGTTCAATCTGTGAGCATGATCTGCATGTTAAGTGTGCGAACTTGAGCGAAACAGTGAAGCGGGACGACCATGAACACGCACTTAAGCTGTTTTACGAGTGCCCATTGATGGGAGAAGGGTACACATTCTTCTGTGACGTGTAATCGGGTTGTGCATAGAGATCATTGGACATATTATTGCAAAGAATGTGACTTTGGTACACATTTGGATTGCGTGCATCGTCAAGTTTGTGATGATACAAACGGGGATCCTGTTGATAATGCAAGAATTGCCCAGCAGAGGCTTGAGGAAGCCATGGAAATTGCTAAGATAAGCGCTATTGCTCGCAAAAGCATGCTAGACAATATATAACCGTTGATCCAAGAGTTAGCCAACTCTTATTTAAACCAGCTAGATAACGGATACATTGCTGAAAGAAGCCAACATAAAAAGAGCATAACTTGAGTTACATGCAAACCCATAAAGAGTTGGCATAATTTCTCAACGAGCCGGATCATGTGACAAATGGCCATCCATATGTCTCTGATTTCATCAATGAATATTTTCTCAACTTTTAGCTATCTACCCAGCCTTCTTTCCTTTTTCCTCTAAAGTGTGTAAATCTTGCATTGTCTTAATTTAAACGTTTAAGGTTTTTTTAATTTTAATTCTTATTAGGCACTTTGTAATTTCGAAAGGCTCTGTCAAATTTAGAAATCTCTGTAAAATGGGCCCTCATAAAATGTTTCAAGTATTCGATTATATATCATTTTTTTCTTGAGAATACCATCTTCTTATTTCCGCCTTTCTTTGTGTCTATTGTGTATGTTTTTATTCAAGGAAGAGTTTTGTTTCAGATTAGAATCATTGCTCTTGATAGTCCATATACACAATAATGATATACTTATTTTCTGGGATGAACCTACACATGAAAAAACTTTCGTTTGTTTTGTGTTTGTATATATATGTATGCAATTTTGGACACCTCAGTAAATGAAAAAACCAAGGTCAATTTTATAAATAGTACGGCATTTTTGCAACCAAAAAGTAGAGTGAAAAGTTTTTTAGGAATATATAATCGCTAAACATGTCGCATAAAGTTTAGTCGTAACATTGTCGCATGTTTATCAGCCCGGCTTTTACAAATCTGTCTCAAAGTGTTCCTGTCACAATTTTCGACAATCAAATACCCAAATTTGTAGGAGGGATAGAACTATAGAAGTTTGACAGAGATAATTTTCACTAAACATATTCAGTTATCTATAATTTCCTGGAAAATTCGATGCTAAAACTAACCTGTGTGGGTTACCTATAGTTTTCTTGGAAATATTGGTTAAACTTGGTTTGAATAGCTGTAAACTATAGTTTATTTAAATGATAGCGATTTAGTCAATTAAACACTATGCACCAAAAGTCAAAACTTTGTTTAGCACATCAAAAGTCAGTCATCCAGCTATACATAGAATTCATTCTATTATTAAGCTGGTTGTAGTCCACAAATTAACTAAAGCCTCATTAGATGGAATGAGTTGACAAGGTAACATTTATTGGTTGACCAAGTCCGATTATTTCCATTTGCCAAATCCTTAAACCATGGCCACTGGAAAGAGTTGACTTTGACTTTTATTGCAGATCATAGAGCAGTAACATCCTTACAAAAAAATAATAATAATAATAATAAAAAGAGAGAGGTCTAAAACAAGAGAAAATAATTGAAATGCAACAAATTTCGTTTAGATATATACGAACAAATTTCGTTTATGTGTATAACCTATACGTGTGTTAGTCATATGCAGGTTAGATTAGCTACACAATAATTGTAAGAGTACCAGTTGTCTACTGTTGCTAGGGGTGTTCAAGGCTCGGTTTTAAATCGTAACTTTAATTTATTACACATTTTCATACAGGCATACATTATGATAAGCATTGCTTTATATCTTTCTACGTATGATCGATGTGTTTATAATGATTAAATGAAATTTGTTTACATTAAAAAGTCAACTTCTAGATAAGAATTAAAGAATCTCTAGGAGGAAATATTAGTATCTGACCAATTCATTGCTACTTGCACAACAACTACTTCTATCTAATTATCTTCAAACACTCTAGTTCCAATTCCAGTTCCACCCACGAAAACATTGAGAGAGATGGATCAAGGATACAAGCATTTCAGTCACTTACACAATCTAGTCTTCCACCAAATGCCAGAAGGCGTTGAAGTCTCGTGCTCATGTTGCAATTCTTCTGGTACTGGGATCACATACGTTTGCTGGCAATGCAACTTCTTCGTGCACGAGCAATGCTTCAAAGCAGCTCGGTCCTTAATGCACCCGTCGCACCCTCCTCTTCCCCTAACTTTGGTTCCTTACCCGACTTACCCTTCCAACTCCTTTTACTGTAATTCCTGTCAAATCATAGGAACCGGCTTCTCCTACTCCTGTGCTGACTGCGAATTCGACCTCCATGTCCAATGCGCATATTCTAATTCCGGGGCTACAGGTTGGAACGGAATACATAATTCCAGCATGGTTTCTGTTCCATTCACCCATACACATAATATTCCTTACACACCTTCGTATTCCATTCCAGATGTGCAATATCATACCACTCCTCATGGTCACCAGAATTCAATTCCTACTGCTCAATATCCATCCATGACTCATAATATCCCTTCTGCTTCCATTCCCACGAGTTCTCACAATCATATACCAATGAGTTTTCCGCATCCGATTGCTCAAAATGGACCGAAAGATGAAGGAATCGTCCATTTTAGCCACCCTCACAATCTATCTATAGTAAACTTAAAAGCAAATAATAAGCAAATGAGGTTGTTTGCTCAGGATGTGAAGATATTCTAGTTGGCAAAGGCTATTCATGTTCTCAACCGAATTGTAACTTTCATCTTCATGAATCATGTTTTGGTTTGCAAAAACAAATCCAACAACAAGTCACACCCGGAACACCCACTAAACCTACTTCCATTCTCGCCTTACAACAATAAAAACCACGAGTTTACTTGTAACGCATGTTTTGGTAACGGTACAGGTTTTACCTATCACTGTTCTATTTGTAAATTTGATCTACACATCCAATGTGTAAGAGTGCTTGAAACAGTGAAACGGCCCGATCATGAGTGAAGAAACGTGTATCGACTTACTTGTATTCGATCTACGTTCCTCGGGTATGAGTGTGCTATATCACCGATGGTTTTCCGAGATACGAGTTCTTCCACCTACAAAACGAACAGCACCGTGAGCTTACCCCTCAGAAAGGGACAGAGTGGTCCTCTTTGGGGTAACCCTCCGGTATGAGAATAAGATATTGCAGGAGAAGATAAGAATGTGAAAATAAGTAAAGGATTCAGAGTATTTTTCTTGCTCAACCCCAACTGTGGAGGTGGTGTGGTATTTATAGTATTAGGGTTTCCAATGATTGGGCTCAGACCCAATTAGGGCATTTTTGGCCTCCTCCTATTGCTTCGCGCCACGTGTACTTAGGACACCTGGTGCTTTTTCATTGATTATTCTCTGACCAAGGTATTTTACCTGACCCATGTGCCATCACGTGGTGGCACATGGGTTTTGCTGAGTTGTCCACCCTTCATTGGCAGCTGTCAACATTAGCACATTCTTTATTCCTTAAAAGATACCTTCTGGAAGGTTGTCTGATGAGTACAATCATGGTTGTCCTTATCCTGATTTGGATTAGACTATCGTCTCATTTGTTGTGTTGTCCTTTATGCGCCTATCCCGGGGATGCGCAAGGTCTTCTCTTTATTCTCACGCGCAGATGTTTCATGCGCAGATGTGATATGCGTGAGCATGTGATATGCGTGAGCATATGTAATATGCGTGAGCATATGTGATATGCGCCACGCGCAGATGTGATATGCGTGAGCATATGTGATGCGTGAGCATATGTGATGCGTGAGCATATGTGATGCGTGAGCATATGTGATATGCGTGAGCATATGTGATATGCACCACGCGCATAGGTTTTGGCTTTGTGTCTTCATGACATCCTGATTTCAAGCCTCTTGTCTATATCTTGTGGGTTGACCCGCCCCGCTCGATGTTAAAGCGGGTGCATACCCCTTCAAGCCCCCCCAGTCTAATGTGTGTCTTGTCTCGCGCGAGCGAGGTAAGTAGATATTAGACTTAATAGTTTGCTCTTTTAACAGGGTTTGTCTTTTCTTTTTCATTTCTCATATGTGCGTTGCGTGAAATTCTATCCCTTTGGTTAAAACGAATCGTCAATGCACGTGGTTGGTTGATGCTGACATGCATCAGAGATGGAGACGTTATGTGTCAGACCTTTCGCGTGCTCGAGGTGCTACAGTTGCCTTTCACGTCTCCTCATACAGTGTCAGGAACACGTGTCGCGCTTATGTTGGCCTACGCCTGCGCGTGGGGGCGCGTGAGCGTAGATCTGATTATTACTTGTTTCTCTTTCTCTCCCCTGGGCCTATAAAACCAAACCTTTTGAACGGCTTTTTCTTCATCTCCATTGTCATTTTCAGAGCTTTTGCTTCTTCAATTTTACATTCCGATTAAGAGCCATTATCTTTGCTTCCAGATTTCCGTGCTTAAAGTAACCATATTGTTTGATTCATAATTGTATGTCTGATAACCCAGACACCACAATTTCCCCTAGTAAAGGCCGTGTAAAATCAGTGGTTATGTCTACTTTGAAGAAGACCGGCAAGGGTAAACGGGTTGCCGAGGCCTCGTTGGAGGAGGGAGGGAAGAACAAGGCGGTGAAGAGATGGGATGAGATTCCCTGCAAGTTGAAACAATCTGACTTTGATAATCTCGTCGCCTCTCAGGGTTTTCTCCCTGAGTATGGCTGTCTGCTCCCGGCAACCGGGCAAACGGCGGCGGATCCTCCCGCCGGCTATATCTCTTTATACTCTCATTTTTTCACCCACTGTAATCTTCGTCTTCCAATGACGAGGTTTATATGTGCGCTCCTCCAGTTTTACGGGATTCATATATCTCAGGTTCATCCCTGTGGACTAGTGCGCATGACTCATTTTGAGTTCATGTGCAAAGCTCAGCGCGAGGAGCCCACCCCTCGGCGCTTTCAATATTTTTATAAGCCGAAAATCCAAGATTCTTGGTTCTCATTCACACCACGCAGCCAGAAGGTTAAGTGCTGCACTGTTTCCTTCAAAAGCCTTCATGACTGGGCTAAAAAATTCTTTTATATCAAGGCTGGTGTGATTCCCATCCGCATGACTATGCGCGCGATTACTTCCGCGCCCGCGGATGATGACGTTCTTAAGAATCCATCTGGCGCGTGGGTTAAGAAGTTATCTGCTGAACCATCCCCCGCCAGGAAAATTTGCGAGGAAGCGTTGGTGGGGGTTGGCATGAGCAAGAGGTGGATTGACAGCGGGACTGAGCCTGTCATCCATGTTGATGGCTCAGGTGGGTTGTTTGTTCATTGCATTAATTTTGCGCGAGTATAATTCGTTTTGCTGATATCACTTGTCTTGTTTTATGCAGAAAGCAAGGAATACATCCACGCCGCCTATGACGAGCATACGGAAGGTGGCTCTATCGCGCTGAGCGCTGGGGAAGTTGCTTTCCCTGATCGCTTCGATGATATGTTCATCCCTGTCGATTTAGAATTTTGTTTTTACAGCGATGCGCCTGGTAAGCCTTTGTATTTGTGCTTAGGCCCTTAGAGTACCAAATTTGGTTTTAACATTTCTGTTGCGCGTATTGTATATGCGCTCGCTAATTAGGAGTTGGAGCTTGTGGAAGAGAAAGTGGAGGAGGAAGAAGCTGAAGCGCAAAAACTCAAGCGCAAGGCTAAAGGCAAAACTGGCGCAGGGGCCAGTAAAAAACAGAAAAAAGATGATGCCTCTGTTGCCCAGAATCTTCCTCCTACTCAGGCGAAGGGACTTGAGAAAACCAAGGGTTTTACTTCCAAGTTTTCCTCGTCTTCTTTGCCTCAAGGTGTGGGCAGTCCTCCCGTCCACACGAGGTATGGTGCCGCCACCTCGTCTCTGCGCGCGGCGGACAAGGGAAGCGGTGCTGTGCCTGCTGTTTCGTCTTCTCCAACAGGTATACTTTGTTTATTTTTTGTGGTTTTATGAGCGTGATTCTGATAGTCATTAATGAAGCTTTGTTCACTCAAATGTTTGTAGAGCCGGCAACGTTGGTGGCTCAACCTCAGGCGCAGCAAGGTGCCGAGGCTACGCCGAAGGTTGTTTTGAAGTCCCCTGTTTTACCCTCGAAAAGGGGAAAATGGACTTCATGGCGATGTTTAATTCGCGGACTGCGGTGCGCCAAGGTATTTATTGCGCTTTGATTGTCTGATTTTTTCCTTTAGTTCAAGTCATGAATCATTTCTCCTTGTTTGTTTTTTAATAGGAATTATAGCTGGCACACAAGCTGCTGGTGGCACTGCTAGTGCTGGCGCCGTTAGTTCTGCTCCTGCTCCAACAAGTACTGAATCTCCTCTCATTGGGATCACTAAGGAGCAGGAGACTATTTTACGCGCTGATCTAACAGCGTCAAGACCTCCCTCACCTCCTCCTGCGCGCAGCCCTCCTCGTGAGACTATTTTTGATTTTTCCAAGTCGCAGGAGAATAGACCTGTTATAGAGGATGATGAGGAGGTTAATTTTGAAGATTCTGATGGTGGCCGCGTAAGCCCTATAGCGCCACGAGATTTCGTGGCGCAGCCTTTTTCTCCTGGGGCGGGCAGGAGCTCGCCAGCTGGCGCTAACCTTTCTGCCGGTTCTCCGCAGGTATAAGTTTATTTTGCTCCGCTGTGCAGACTTCCAAATTAGTGTTTAGATAACTAAAACCTTTCTTTGCGTTGCTTTGTGTTTGTAGGGAGCCGATCACATATACCGCCCGAGCTGGAATATCACTGAAGATAGCTCATTCCAATCCATGGGCGTATGTGAAGACTTTTGGGCTCACTCTGTTCCTCCAGCTGAAAGGAGGTTTCAAGAGGACCGCGCTCGCGTGGACTTGCTTAATGACCACCTTTTTGCTGGGTCTGCGTTCTTTGCTGCCTCCCAAGAGCTTCGCAATGATTATATAAAGGTACGTGATGCCTTTGCGGAGGCCAAGCAAAAGGCTAAGATTTCTGCTTGGAATCTTTCTGATGCCCGAGAAAGGGCTGAGAAACTCCAAGCAGAACTTAGCGAGAACCGGGCAAGTGCCAACGCTGCTTTTGTGAAGCGCGGGCTTGAGCTGCAAGCTGCGCGGGAGAAGCTGCAAGCGGCAGAGGCAGACACGGCCAAGTACGCGCGTCGAGCGCGTGACCTGGAGTTGGAAGCAGAGGCGCGTGACCAAACTATTGCGCAGGTTAATACTGACAAATCTTTATTGGAGAGTGAGGTTGCGCGCCTGAAGAAAAAGCTCGATGCTGCGCGAGCGGAAAAGAATGAAGCCTTGGCGGCAGCGGCGTCTGACAAAGAAGAGCTAAAACAAGCCAAGGAAACTGTTGAGTTGTTAAACTCTCAGATCCCTGCTCTTGAGACGTCTGTTTCTTCCCTCGCGCAGGACCGTCAATGGCTGATTTCACAGGGTGTGACTCGTTGCGCTTATGCGATGAAATACTCAGACGAGTTTCAGACCCTTGTGATGGATTGTAATGCGGCGTCGCGCTTGGTGGGTCGAGCTGAAGGGTTTAAGGATGGTTATGAATATGGCATGCTAAAGAAGAATCCATCCGACTACCCTTATCAGCTCGACGTTTTCTGCGCTGACATGGCTGAAGTGGGGGAGAAGTACCTGAATACTCCAATTCCCATCCTTGAGCAGGTATTTTAACCTTAATGAGTTTACTTGACTTATTTTCATAATCTTTTGTACTCATACTGTTCCTTGTGACTTGCAGATAGCCGCGCTTGCTGACCAGCCCGATCTTGGCGCTTTAAAGAAATTACTTGATGAATGTGAAGGGACTGGTGGCAATGATGATGGCGCGGGCAACGCTACCTCTGCCAGCGGCTCTGGCGTGGCCAAAGGACCTACTCCTGACGCTATCATAATAGAAGACGACTATATTCAAGACGAACAGCTTGATTATGGTAAGTTTGGAGATGACGAGGAGCGGGCTGCGCCAGATGCTGAGGGAGGAAGTAATGATGAGGACGATGAAGAGGCTGATATTGATATAGAGACTTGAAAAGCCCTTCTTGTTTTTTTTTTTTTTGTATTTGTAGTTTTTACCTCATCATTTGTAAATTTGTAAACTTCTATGTTTGTGGAATGAAATTTTGTTTTTCCCTTATTCGCATCTTGCGCATTCCCAATTCGTCTCTTTATATTGCATGTTTGTGCTCGTTGAATATAAGGTATGCTTACACATTGAAACTTGGACAAGGCTGTAAGGAAATTATTTTATTTAATCCTTAACAGTTGTCATATTTCAAGTTATTTTGCAATATTCTGAATATGCTGATACGTGCCTTAGCATTTCATTGTTCCTCTTTTGCGCGACGTTATCGTGCATTTATTATAGGGAATTATGAATGAGTTTTTTAGCCTTTACGTGTCAGTATGTGTTACTCTGCTTATATCCATTATAATCCCATGCGCGGCCCCGACCTGAGACCTTAACAACTATGCTTTGGCATGTGCTTTGCCTTAGTTGTGCTTAGGTAATTTTATGGTCCAGCTGCGCAATACGTAGGATGGATGCTATGAGTAATTTGAGCTAAGGCTCATATTATTGGGCTAAGGCCCTGACGTTTTAGAGTTAAAACTCGTTAACGCGTTTGAGCTTGAAGCTCGCGCATGTATGTTTTACTTCGTTTTATTTTTAGTTTGATGTCAATACAATGTTGTCATATTGCTCAAAATTAATAAAGGGAAGTGTGAAACATGTATGCAAAAGGTAATAAAACGCATATTAAGAGAAAATAGCGCGTATCATTATTCATAATGGCTTAAAAAGCCTTGATTACAAACTTGACAACTTTTACATGAAACATTTTCTAAGTTGTGCTGCGTTCCATGTGCGCAGGATCTTCTTTCCATTTAAATCTTTTAAAGCGTATGCGCCTTTTCCCAATTCTTCCGAGACTTGATAAGGTCCATCCCAGTTGGGAGACATCTTTCCCGGGGGTATTGCGCGACTAGCTTCATTGTTTCGAAGGACAAAATCATTCTTCTTGAAGTGGCATTCTTTCACGCGCTGATTGTAATATTTTTCTAGTTTTTTCTTGTATTTGGCTTCACTGATGATAGCCGCCTCTCTGCGCCCTTCAAGTAAATTGAGATCCAACCTCCTTTCTTGCTCATTATCCGTCTTACTCATCATGATCACTCTATAGGATGGGCATCCAATTTCTGCTGGAATCATAGCCTCCGTTCCATAGGTTAGGCTGAACGGGGACTCGCCATTGCTGGTTTTGCTTAATGTCCTGTGCGCCCACAGGACATTAGGTAACTCCTCGACCCATGCATGGGACTCTCCCTCCAACCTTTTCTTCAGCCCATTCAGCAAGCTCTGGTTCGCGCGTTCCACTTGGCCATTCCCTTGAGGGTGGTATACTGAAGTGAAGACCTGGTTGATGCGCAATTTCTTGAGCCAACTGGATATCTTCCTGTCAGTGAATTGTTTGCCATTGTCGCTCACGATTTCCATGGGCAGGCCAAAACGGCATACGATGTGGCTCCAAATAAATTGCTTCATTGCCTCGGCTGTGATTTTTGCCAGTGGCTTGGCTTCAAGCCATTTTGTGAAATAGTCTATTGCCACTACCAAAAACTTTACTCGCCCTGGCGCTTGCGGCAAGGGACCCACAATATCGATTGCCCACTTGTGGAAAGGCCATGCAGAGGTCACCGGAATCAAGTTGTTCTTTGGTCGCATGGTATTTGGCGCATAGCTCTGACACGCTTTGCATTTTTGGATATCTTTTAACGCGTCCAAGTACATGCCTGGCCAATAGTAACCTGCGTTCATTGCCTTGGCGACCACCATGCGCGGGCCAGCATGTATTCCGCAGATTCCTTCGTGTATCTCTCTGATCACATAGCTTGCTTCCTCAGCGTCTAGGCATTTCATGAGTGGTCCAAGATAAGAGTGTCGATACAACGTACCATCGAGCAGTTCGTAGTTCTGCGACTTGTGTCTTATCTTCCTCGCCTGTGCGCGATCGTCTGGTACCTTTCCCTCCTTCAAGAATTCCATTATTGGAGTTATCCATGATGAAGGTGTTGTATGAATTACAAGAACAGACTTCGCTCCCATTGACGGGTTGCTCATTACTTCCACCCTGACATCTTTGCCAAAATGATCGAAGCTGGTTGATGCCATTTTGCTTAGCGCGTCGGCGGACTTATTTTCACTGCGCGGAATGTGTATGATTCTGAAAAAGTCAAATTGTTCGGTGAGTTTTTTCGCCTGCTCTAGATACAGAGGCATGGTGTTCTCCTTGGCATCATAAAGGCCATTGACTTGTGCTGCTACCAGGTATGAATCTACATGAGCCTCTAGCTTTTTAACTCCGAACTTGTGCGCGATGCGCAAACCAGCCTCCAGGGCTTCGTACTCAGCTTCATTGTTGGTGCTCTTGAAATCCAACCTGATTGCGTAGGTATACTCATGATTTTCTGGATCTACCAGTTTGAGGCCTGCGCCGGACCCTTCGTTGTTTGAAGCTCCATCAGTGAATAATCTCCAAACGTTTTCTTCATTATTGGCTTGCGGAGGGTCTACTTCGCGCTGAGCCTCTTCGACTTTTCCTTCAGGGATTTCTGCGATGAAATCAGCTAAGACTTGTCCCTTGATTGCTGGACGAGGCTTATAGGTGATTGTGTGCTCCCCTAATTCCAGCGCCCATTTTGTCAGCCTTCCTGAGAGCGCGGGACGCCGCAAGACTTGCTGGATGTTGTAACCAGTCAGGACTTCAATAGGATGACCATTGAAATATCTGTGAAGCTTGCGCGACGCATGCGTTAGTGATAAAACTAACTTTTCTATGATGGTGTAGCGCGTCTCCGGATCTGTCAGCACCCGACTTACATAATAAATTGGTGTTTGGATTCCCTTGCGATCCACCAACAATACTGCGCCAATGGCGCGTTCTCCTGCTGACAGGTATAACGTTAAAGTTTCACCAGGTAGTGGAGCTTTGATCGCAGGCAGATTTATCAGACATTCTTTTATCTCACTGAAAGCTTGCTCGGCCTCAGGCGTCCACTTGAATTGGCTTTTCTTTAAGCAATTTCTCAATGTGTTAATGAATGGGGTAGATTTGCTTGCATGGTTTGCTAGGAACCTGTTAATTGATACCAATCTACCATTCAACTTTTGAACTTCCTTCATGGTGGATGGTGAGGGCATGCTGAGGATAGCCTCCACCTTCTCTGGGTTCACCTTGAAACCATCCTTGGTGACCATTACGCCGAGAAATTTCCCTTCTTCCACGCCGAATGTGCATTTGCTCGGGTTGAGCTTCATGTTTACTTCCTTTAGGCGCCGAAGGGTTTCTTCGATGTCTTTGAGCATTTGTTTTTCCTCCCTGCTTTTAATCACCAAATCATCCACGTAGACTTCTAAGTTTTTTCCAATCTACTCGTTGAAAATTGCATCCATGAGTCTTTGGTAAGTGGCTCCTACATTCTTCAAACCAAAGGGCATTTTTGTGTAACAGAAAACACCCTTGTCAGTTCTGAAAGCAGTCTTGTCTTCATCCTGCGGTGCCATTTGAATTTGGTGATAGCCCTTATAGGCATCCAGGAAACATTTGAGCTTAAATGGCGCAACAGAGTCCACCTTTGCGTCAATGTTTGGGAGGGGGTAACAATCTTTTGGACACGCTTTGTTGAGGTCTTTGAAATCAATGCACATTCTCCATGACCCATTGCTCTTCTTTACCATCACAGGATTGGCTACCCATGTTTGGTATCGTATTGGGCGAATGATATTCGCGCGCAATAGATCTTCTACTTGCTCATTCATGGCCTTTGCCTTCTCGTCTCCCATGACTCTTTTCTTTTGAGCAATTGGCTCTACAGACTTGAATGTGTTGAGAGAGTGCTGCGCCAGGTCTCGCGGAACCCCAGTCATATCAGAATGTTGCCACGCGAAGACTGACGTATACGTTGTGAGCAATCTTTTCATTCTCACTCTTGTGTCATCTGATATCGTAGCTCCGATTGTGATTGTTTGTTCTGGGAATTTTGGGTTGAGAATCCATTCCTCTGGCGCGTTGTTTGCCACTGGAAGCTTCATTCTCCCTTCTCGAGGTATACTTGTTACTGCGCATAAATGATCTCGATACACAAATGTTACTCCTGTTGGTGTTGGGAACCCCAACGCGCCATGCGCTGGTGACGGTATGGCGTTGAATTGGGCAATCTTTCCTCTACCCAAGATCATACTATGGCATGAAGTGGTGGGCAAGACCAGAAAGTTGACAATTTCAGCTCGCTTGTGCTTCTCATCCCCCAAAGTTAGTTCGAATTGTATCTGACCTAGGGGGTGAATAATTTCGTTTGAGACACCTGAGATTGGTGCATTCACAACTTCGAGCCTTGCTTGGTCCTCTGGATCCAACTTCCCGAAACATTGCTCATACATGATGTCTGACTCACTACCGGTGTCCACCAGGACTCTTGACACCTCATAATGAGCGATGTGTGCAGTGATGACTAGAGGACTGCTGATAGACGGGCCTCCTCTGATTCTTGGAAAGATTACTTGTTGCTCGCGCCAATCCCCTTGGATTTGCGCGCTTCTCTTCCTTGATCTTTGCCCTTGCCTTCCTCCTTCAGCTACACAGATTCTTTTGAATTTTTTACTGGCTGAGGCTCCGTCTGGTTGTTCGTTCTCTGGTCTTGGGTTTTTTACTAGGTGAGCCAACTTTCCTGATTTCACATCTTTTTCGATCGCATCCTTCAAATGGTGGCATGCTGTGGATTTGTGAAACTCACAATATTTGCCACTGTTTGGTGGTCCCTTATGGAGTAATGGCCTGGGGCTTTTAAACTGGACATTCTCTGTGCTTAACACTTGCGAAGGCGTTTTGTTGAGGGGAGTCCATATTCTTGGTAGAGGTCTATTAGGCTCTCTGCCGCCTTCCTTCTTGTCACCCTCTCCGCGATTAAGAATGTCTTTTTGGGGCTGGGGTGAACTTTGTTGCGCTTGCTTTTCTGCGGGAGAATAATTGGTTTGTTGCAACCTGGACCATACGGAGTTTTGTTTGCCCCTCCTTTCATTATTGCGTGGTGCTTCTGTTTGATGCCCTCTATCTCTTGCTCTGTCTTGGGCAATTTGTTTTTCATTTCGCGCGAAGACTCGCGATGCTTCCATAAGCTTAGCCCAAGTGGTTGGCATGCCTTCTCTGCTCACGAGAGCTCTGCGGAGTTGATCACTGCGCGCACCTTGTATAAAGGCAACGCGCAAGAGTTGTTCAGTGATGCCTCCAATTGCAAGAGATTCCTGATTGAAACGAGTTATGTAGTCCTCAATGGTTTCATCATTTCTGCGCACGCAGTGCATGATGTCATCGGGGTCGCGCGTGTGTCTGCACTGCTGTACAAAGTGAGCCTGGAACTTTTCCAATAGCTCTTCGAACCCATCGATTTGTCCTGTCGGCAAGCTTTCGAACCAGACACGCGCTGCGCCCGTGAGGCAGCGAGCAAACATGTGACACCATGTTGGCATCGTCCAGCTTTCTAGGTTTCCAGTGTTGTAAAAACCTTGTAAGAAATCATCTGGATCTGTTGTACCATCGTACTTGCCTAAACCACTTGGCATCTTGGTTTTGTGTTGAATGGGAGCCTTCGCAATGCGCTCAGTGAATTTTGAATGTTTTACCAAGATGGCTGGCCTATATGGTGTGGTTACGTCCACTTGCTCTTTCGCTTGTGGGTTGTATGGTGTTTATAGATCCATATCAGCTTTGGCTCCAGGTGCTATGTTCATGTGTGCGCGAAGCTGTGAACCTCCTACATGAGTATCTCGTGTCTTCCTCATGCTGTGCACCTCTTCCTCATCACTAATATCAGCGTGTTCGGTGTGAACAGAATGACCGTCTTTCGGCGAGCGCCTTTTTTGTTGTTCCCTGAATGGTTTGTTTATCAAATGCGAGCCTTTGTGTTAAGTCGGCTAACTTTTTGTGTTTTACCAGCTCATTGTATTTGTCCATTAAACGCCGTTGTTCGTTTATGAGCCATTCTTTAAGGTCATTGGTTTCAACTTCCGGACCCATTGGTCCTTTTTGTTTTGTACCAGTCAGATTTTGGAACGTGAGATCGTCTGGGGGAGTTTCAGTCTGGCTATGAGGTGTTGTGTTGAAGGGATGGTTACTGGTGGTGCGCGCAGTGTCACGCGGCGCCCTCAGAACCTGATGTCCCTCATTAACATCCTCAAGCTCATTATCCTCCAGAACTTGATCATTGTTTCGAACACCGGAAACCATGGTGAAGATTTTCAGAGAGAAAACTGATGAAATAGTGGTTTTGTTGCCGTTGTAACAGGTGATGGCGCCAATGAAGAAACGTGTATCGACTTACCTGTATTCGATCTACGTTCCTCGGGTATGAGTGTGCTATATCACCGATGGTTTTCCGAGATACGAGTTCTTCCACCTACAAAACGAACAGCACCGTGAGCTTACCCCTCAGAAAGGGATAGAGGGGTCCTCTTTGGGGTAACCCTCCGGTGTGAGAATAAGATATTGCAGGAGAAGATAAGAATGTGAAAATGAGTAAAGGATTCAGAATATTTTTCTTGCTCAACCCCAACTGTGGAGGTGGTGTGGTATTTATAGTATTAGGGTTTCCAATGATTGGGCTCAGACCCAATTAGGGCCTTTTTGGCCTCCTCCTATTGCTTCGCGCCACGTGTACTTAGGACACCTGGTGCTTTTTCATTGATTATTCTCTGACCAAGGTATTTTACCTGACCCATGTGCCATCACGTGGTGGCACATGGGTTTTGCTGAGTTGTGCACCCTTCATTGGCAGCTGTCAACATCAGCACATTCTTTATTCCTTAAAAGATACCTTCTGGAAGGTTGTCTGATGAGTACAATCATGGTTGTCCTTATCCTGATTTGGATTAGACTATTGTCTCATTTGTTGTGTTGTCCTTTATGCGCCTATCCCGGGGATGCGCAAGGTCTTCTCTTTATTCTCACGCGCAGATGTTTCATGCGCAGATGTGATATGCGTGAGCATGTGATATGCGTAAGCATATGTAATATGCGTGAGCATATGTGATATGCGCCACGCGCAGATGTGATATGCGTGAGCATATGTGATATGCGCCACGCGCAGATGTGATATGCGTGAGCATATGTGATGCGTGAAAATATGTGATGCGTGAGCATATGTGATATGCGTGAGCATATGTGATATGCACCACGCGCATAGGTTTTGGCTGTGTCTTCATGACATCCTGATTTCAAGCCTCTTGTCTATATCTTGTGGGTTGACCCGCCCCGCTCGATACACGTTTCTTCAATGAGCATGTGCTTAAGTTGTTTTACTCGTCTCCGGTGAAAGGTACAGAAGACTTTACAGTTTCGTGTGATGTTTGTGATGGAGCTATCCAAAAGGACCGTTGGGCGTACTACTGTGAATCATGTAATAATTTTGACACACATTTGGGTTGTGTGGAAGGCGAAAAACGTGAAAGGGATAGTGTTGAGGATACTCAAGTGCAGCTTCAGAGGCTTCAGCTGGAAATGCAAATGAATCAACAGCTTGCACAGATGATTGCCAGTATGGGTGCAAGCATCGCTAGCTTGGCACCGTGAGATTTCTATAATTCTGGTCTATATTTCGGTTATTGTTATTATCAATTTGTAGTTTGGAATGTTACTCTCTTTAAACAGTGTATGTTCACTTTCAGATTAAAGTATTTTGATACAATCAATGCTTCGTGAAAGAGTGTGTCAATCGTCAATCAATTAAAAGGGCTAGTTACCTTTAGCTGAAACCCTGCTTACTATGACATTAATATACAACTCATTGCTGATTTCACCGGTGCTCATGAATTCAGTTCTAGTTTTCTGATATTGTTATTTGGAAACAAATATCCAAATATCCACTATTAGAAAAAAAATCAAAAATCCATCGTCATAAAAGTATTGTGTATGAAGTACGTCTTTGGATTAGTAAGACTTTTTATAAAAAAACTCATCATCATAAAAAACAATGGCCTTTTTATTATTGGAAAACTTGCATCCCATGTATCCACCGAATTAAATTCGATAGAACTCCGGGCACTAGCATTCGTTGGAATTGTTATAGAATACTAGCTTAGAACCCATCTACTACACAGGATGGAAAATATAAGTATATAAAATTTTCAAATTTTGTGTTCATCTTGTATGTGAAAAAGTATGTTGTTACATATACTAACAATTTTAAAAAATTAAAAAATATGTAAAGTTAATAATAATAATAATGATATATAACTGGCTTTTGAAAATATTTAAATTACTACGTAATAATTTGACTCAGAATCGCATTTATTATTTGATTGAAAACAAAAGTTACATCATTAGATTTGAAAATTACCTAAAATTGTGTATAAAATATGTAGTTGTTTTAACTTTGTCAATCATAAACTATTAATTATAACGGTAATGTTACAGGCAGTAACAAAACTTGAGCTAAGTCATAGGTGTGATCGGAGTCATTGAGGGATGATCAGGTTTAATACTTACAAAATAATTCGGATGAAATCGTAAAAATTTACCTTACAAAACGAAAAAACGAGGTGATTAAGGACACCCATGCCCCCTCATAAGCTTCGCACCTAGTAACATATGCGAAAACTTATTTTTATAAAAAAAAAAAGAAGTATAAATTTAAAATTAATCTTGTGTTAACCGCACTAACAAGTTGTAATTTAATATGTTTACTTGATCAATATATTGATAAAAGTCGTCGGCCACCAAAGAATTATGCATTACATTACAAACTACAAAGTCAACTTTCTCGACATGAAGAATCCTTACCAAGAAATAGTTGGCAATCTGACCAATTCCATCTACTTGTCTTCATATCCTCTCTTTCCAATTCCAATTCCAATTCCACCCACTAGCACATTCAAGGATGGATCAAGGGTACAAGCATTTCAGCCACTTGCACAACCTCATGTTTCTACTCCGACTAATTATCCGCAGCATACGATTCCATTCCGTCATGATCCTTTGCCTCAAGGCTGCCCACCTGATTCCATTCCAACGGGTTCTCAGAATCGGATTTCTAGTGTCCACTATCCAAATTCCATGGCTCAAACAGGACCTTCGGCTTCTATTCCCACTAATTATCCGGAAAATAAGATTCCTAACAGTCAAGATCCTTCAATGCCTCAAAATGGCCCTTCTGATTCCATTCCTACGAGTTCTCAAAGTCGGATTTCTAGTGTCCAGTATCCATCCATCTCTGAAACTGGACCTTCGGTTTCTATTCCCACTAGTTATCCACAAAATCCAGTTCCAAGCAATCAAGATCCTTCACTGCATCAAAACCGGCCTTCTGATTCCGTTCCAGTGAGTTCTCACGATCGGATTTCTAGTTTCCAGTATCCTTCAATGTCTTCTGTTTCCATTCCCAGTAATTATTCACAGAATCCAATTCCTAGCAATCAAGATCCTTCAATGCCTCAAGAGGGGCCTTCGGATTCCATTTCAACGAGTTCTCAAAATCGGATTTCTAGTGTCCAGTATCCTTCCATCTCTGAAACCAGACCTTCGGTTTCTATTCAAACTAACCATCCACAGAATCCAATTCCTTCGGCACCTCAAGAAAAGCCTTCCGTTTCTATTCCAACAAGTTCCAACAATTCCAGTGCTGAATATCATTCCGTGCCACAAACCGGACCTTCTGTTTCCATTCCCACTAATCCATCAGATTCAACCGATAACTCTCACGATCATTCAACGCCTTAAAATGAATTCAAAGATAAAGAAATAACACATTTCAGCCACCCCCACAAGTTATCTAAATTCGCTTTTCAAGAAGATGAAGAAAACGAGGTTATTTGTTCAGGATGTGAAGAAACCATAGTCGGCAACGGCTATTCATGCGTCAAACCTGATTGTGGCTTTCATCTTCACGAATCATGCTTTCATCTGAAACGAGAGATCCATCATAAATCACACCCAGAACACCCTCTAACCCTCCTCCCGATAGCACCTTACAATAAAAACGGCGAGTTTACTTGCAGTGCTTGTTTTAGTGACGGTACAGGTTTCACCTACCACTGTTCCATTTGTAAATTTGATCTACACGTCCCGTGTGTAAGCTTACCCGAAACAGTGAAGCGGCCTGATCACAAGCATCCGCTTAAGCTGTTTTACTCGTGTCCGGTTAAAGACGAAGACTATACGTTCTACTGTGATGTTTGTCATGACGAGGCTCAAAAGGACCGTTGGGTGTATTATTGTGAACCGTGTGATTACGGCACGCATTTGGGATGTGTGGATTGTGAAGAGTGTGAAAGAGACAGTATTCTTGACACGCAAGCTCAGCTCCAAAGGCTGCAGTTGCAAATGGAAATGGCTCGACAGAATGCACAGTTTATGGCTAGTATGGGTTCGAGCCTTGCTAGCTTGGCCTGTGAAAGGGATGTTCTTTGTTTTATTTTCTTGGTTGTTAAGTGTTAGTTGTCTTTGGTGTTATGTTGTGTGTTCTTGTTTTTGTGCATTCTATTTTCATTGAATATGTGATTTAAAAGAGTAACTAGAATAACATGAGCTGCAAAGTGGAGCCTAATTCTTTGAGACAAATAATCAAACACTTTTCTATAAGAGAATGCAAAGTTCCTTTTATTATAACTAAATGTTCTAACAAGACATTTATCAAACAACTTATAGGCATTCCCACAAGATATAAATTCCATTTAAAGTGCGATTAAACAAGTGTGACTAAAAACAGAGATACTGAAGTATTGAGAATCGAAGAGCGTACTGGAAGTGTACACTTCTATAGGGACAATAATTTGAACAACCACTGTTGCAACTGCTGCAATTTCATATCAACCGAACAAGCCGCACGGTGATTAACGGTCTGATTCAGCGTCGCCTATTTCAACTGAACAGGGTAAATTCAAGACCTGCTGGAATTTCAACTGAACAGGGCAATTTCAAATGGCAGGCGCTACGATTTTGGTTGGAACCAAACCGAACAGACGATTTGAACTGTCTTTGTTTTGGACTGGGGGTTGTTGAGTTGAAATAACATTTAGGCGTTCAAAATAATCAAACAGGATTTTGGGTTGGTTTTAAATTTGGATCGATTTGGAGAAAGTCAAAACTACAACAGTATAGAAACCGATTTGTAGAGGAAAAACCAAACAAGATCAGATAGATCGAACTGGGTACGGCTTCAACGTATTATATGATTAGGTTTTCTCAAACTGGTTCTCCCGCCGATTTTTAACTTATCTGTATCAAAACCAATTTCAAACTAACAGATCGATCCAAGGGTTAGTGGAGCACCCCCGCCACCACCACTACCAAGTCTACCATGACCACCTACTAGTTGCCTGCCGACACCGCCACTATTGCCACCATTGCCAGCGCTACCCATCAACCATCGTCATCATCTTTCTGCCACCATCACTTGAAAACTAGAAATGAGATCTGAAATGAATTAAATGTGGCATATTTTAAGTATAACCTTGTTTCAATATAAAAAAAGGAGTTAAAACACTTAAAACTACACATTTCAAAGAAACAGTTTGTCATCAAATAGAAATCACCACTCTGTTTATATTTTAATAAAACACATCACAGATAAAGTACAAAGACAAAACACAGTCCAAGTCCAGAATTATTTTTCAAAACCAGCATTCAAATAAAACACATAAAAATACACCATATGAATCTCACAAATATCGCATATAAACTCGGGTCGGTCGCACCATGCTTAGCACACAAAAGAAGCCTCGACATGGTTATCATCACAATAAAGCCCCGGGTTTTGAGTAAACCCTTGTTTCTTCAACAACCTCCTCGCCTCAGTCACAAGCTTATAATTACTAATATCATCATTCGTTTCAAGAATCGTTTGAATCGCGTTACTAAGTGCACCGTAAGCTTGATCTGGTTTGCCACCTGGTGTGGCATCAGCCGAGGTTTCGTGTGTCTGGCACCCGCTAATTAAAATCCCATTTTCGGGCAAATCCCGCTTCTTAGACCCTGCGTATGCATCTTCTTTCCTTCCAACTTGTTCTTCCATTGCAGGCTTGGCATATTCTGAATCATTTTCAAGTTTTTGCTTTAGAAATTCCTGAGCTAAACTCCCAACCATCCCAAAGAAGCCACCACCACCATTGCCGCCAGCATCACCGCCTTGCAGCTTGTTTAACAGGACATTCATGAACTTTTTCACTTTTGGACTTGAATCTTCACCAAACATATCAAACAATGTAGGTCTCACTTTCCCAACATCTATATCATCTTTACCTGTTTGTTGTTTTAGTATGTCAATGAGGGTTGAAATAGGTAATGATTTGTTTTTAACATAAAGACCTCCTTCATATTCTTTTTCTTCTATTTCTTCTTCTTCTTCTTCGCGATGCTTGTTATGGCGTAATCCAGAAGGAAGATGAATGCCACGCGACTCTAATGCGTTTTCAGCAGTTTTGTGTAGGAAGCTTCTGAATCCAAAGCGGGATCCGCTTTCTTTTTCGTCTTCTTCTTCGTTTGTGTCGGTTTTGCAGCTCTCGCCAATTTGTTCTTTGGCTTCATCGATTAGACCACCACTGTGGCATGAATCTGATACAATGGTGATTCTGCAGCCATGAGGAACTTGATCAACAAGTTCTCTGAAATCATCATCTGCAACCACCATATGAATGAAAATTCATTAACAGGAAAGTCAACAAAGGCACAAATTCATGATCTTAGATGCAATTTATTGGGCTGTAAATGAACCAAACCGAACAAGGCTTTGTTCATGTTCGTTTGTTAAGCTTTTATCGGACAAACGAACAGCTCACGAACACCTAACCAAACAAAATTTCTTGTCCGTGTTTGTTCATTAAGGAAATGAGCTTGTTCATAAACGGTTCACGAACACATACACAATCTTTTTTTTTTATTTCGCTAACCGAGAATGTTCAGTGTCATCGGTTTGAGTCCAGATAGCAAGTTTGTGTTGGTGTTTTCTTTTAATATTCATATTCATATGTTAATTTACATATAAATTATAAAGTAATCACATAATACTCATATATTTTTTTGTTTTATACTTGATAATTCTGCTAAAATTTATATGATAAGATTATAAAAGTGATTAAAAAGTATTAAAAACCTTTATAAACAAACATAAATGAACACATTATCGAACGCAACTAAACAAACTTGGCCTCTGTTCCTATTCGTTCATTTAGTTAATCAAACAAAACTCTTTGTTCGCGTTCTTTCATTTATTAAACAAATGAGCATAAACAAACCTCCCGCCGAACATTCAGTTCGACTACAGTCCTAGATGCAAACACAAATGACAATAAGAATCATTGTTAAATCCTAATTGAGGAACAGATTATCATAATTCAACTCCCTCTACCAGAACAGGATATTACTATAACTAAATTACACAGATGCTAGTAAAATTAAGCAGATCCGATAATTCTACAGTAATCAAGTGTTTCAGACCGCAAAATTCACGGTCAAAACAACCCGATCCCTTCAGATCCGGCACTTCATCCACTACAAAAACAATCTAAACAGCATTTCAGTCTCACAAACCTAACACCTAATCCACATAACACATTCTAGCATCACCGATCCACTTACAACAACTTCAATCACTAACAGCAGTACACAATTCAGTGATCAATTATTCAAATCAACGATAAACAAAAGTTCAATTATAATTATCCGTACCGTTGATCAGGTTAAAATCGCACGGCACAATACACTCATCATATCCAGTATCGTCATCGTCACCAGTCTCGGCAGGAAGCCTTGTACCGTGTCCACTGTAATGCACAAACAGAAAATCACCATCCTCAGCAGAGCTCACGAGATCGGATAAAGCTTTGCGGATGTTCTTCCCGGTAGGTTTGGTGTAGGAGTCGTCGGTGTCGATTAAGATATTAATATCTTGGTCGGAGAATCCGTAGCGGTCGACTAGACACCGGTGCATACGCTTGACGTCGTTGACGCAGCCACGGAGCTCCGCCTTGGTTCCAGGGTAGTTGCATCCGATCAATACGGCTTTCTTTCCCATTGACAACTTGAATAATTGCAGTGAGGAATTGATTGACGCTTTTGACTTGGTGTCTGTCCAATTATTTCATTTCATTTCATTTCAAATAATAAATGTAATATTATAGGAGGACTTTTATTTTGATATAATAATATAGTGAAAGAAATATGTACCAAATAAAGGGGTATGTATTGTCGACGTATTCATATCATCAATGATCAACATGGCAACTTGATCTCCATATATAATAATTAGGGGTGTAAATGAGTTGAACGGTTCATGGGTTACTTTAGCTCTCGAAACGAGGTGAGTTTTTTGAGTTCGAACAGAGCCGAGCCTTACTCAAAGCTCATTTAGTTATCGAGCCTAAACTTGAGCCTTGTATGGGAAGCTCGTTTCAGCTCGTAGAGCTTTAACGAGCCTTGTGTGTTTTAAGTTTTATGTATTTTTATTTTAGACTTCTATATATTGGTTTTACATGAGTCGAGCTCGAGCCAAGCTTTGACTCGTTTAAGATACTATACGAGTTTGAGCGAAGCTTAGACTCGTTTGAAGTTTTTCTCAAAATATATAAAAATAAACATACATAAATTAATTAATAAATGAGTCAAACCCGAGCTTGAAAAAAGTCAAAAACAGTTGGCGAGTCGAGCCCAAACCCTCATAAGTCAAAACGAGCCGAGCTTGAGCCTAGTCGAACTTAGGCTCGGCTCAC
This sequence comes from Bidens hawaiensis, assembly GCF_021521415.1. NCBI lineage: Eukaryota > Viridiplantae > Streptophyta > Magnoliopsida > Asterales > Asteraceae > Bidens > Bidens hawaiensis. The sequence continues at coordinate 78,019 of NW_027505830.1, forward strand.
ATGTTTACGCTCCTAAATTAATAATATGGTTTCCCTAAGAGGAAATTTAAATAATATTAAAAGTTATATATTTATATATCCACGAATTTTAGGTTTGATGATACTAAAACTTTAGGTCATTTAACCATTTTTATCAACAATCCTTAGGTTGGGTTGTCCACTAAAGAATAAAAAATTTAATACTAAAAATCTTTAAAATCTCACAACCCGGTTGTGAGACAACCTAGGTTACAACCCGCTCAATTTCAATTCAATGTCACATGGCAATTAATTAGTGACCTATTATTTAATTGTTTTTTTCTTTTTAATCTAAAGAATTAATTCTACATATAGTTTGATTCCTTTTAATAGCTTATATTATTTAACCTTAAAAAAATCTAAATACAGAGTTTTTTTTGAACATTTTAATATAAATTTTATTAAAAACGCAGTACTATCAAAAATATGTATTTTTTTAATTATAAATAAACGTTTAGTTTTATTTAAACATAGAGTGCTTTCAACTATATAAATTTTATTTTATGGAGTACTTTTAAAGAATATGTTTATTTTAACTTTTTTTTTAGTTTTAATATATTTTTTTATACTTAAAATAGTTTTGTTTCAAAAAATAAACATTTTATTATTTACAATAAATTTTATAAAATAAATTAAAACGTAAATAAAAACTTGGTTTGGGTTGGGTTGGGTTGGGTTGGGTTGGGTTGTAAAGAAAAGTGTAAAGTTGAGTTATGCTGGGTTGTGTATGTGAAAGAGAGAGGATTAATTTTTTGTTGAAAAATTAGGTTGGGTTGGGTTATGAATAAAGTTAGTATGGGCACGTAAAGTTTAATGAAAATAGACAATTAAAAAGGGCACTTATCAAAGAGAACTCTTAATTTGACAGATTTGACAATAAATTTGAAATTACAAGTCAACTATTAATGATGAAATTAAAACTAAACATAAGAACGTAAATGGCGTTAACCAATGAAAAAAACATGCATGGCTAGTGAAAGGTTTGACGATTGCAAAAATTGAGAAACAAGTCTTTAGTGGCGAAATTAGAGTTTCAAGTAGTGGAATTTGGGTATGATAGCTAAGACAAACTGCTCGTGGCATTTGCCACAAGATCCGGCTCGTTGAGGCCTTTCTGTTGACTAGTACTAGGTTTCGTAATTACACTCATAACCCAGATTATGTCTTTTTAAAGTTTGAGTATTTTCTGTCATGTTTTCCTCTATCAAGCTAGTTCAGAATAGTTTCCTAGCTCTTAATTAATCTTTCATCATATAAATTAAAAAATATTACTTTAAATGAAGAAAAATAATTTTACACAAGAAGAAAAGTTATAAGAACTATGTTACATGCAGTGTTGCAAAAATCCCAACTAGGCGCTGATTAATTTCCGATTAATTGCTAGTCCCTATTTCACTGATTAATTTTGTGTTAATTGGTCAATGGTCAAATTAGGCCAAAATCATGATTAATTGGACTTAATCGGTTTTTTCTGATGAGGTTAGGGCTAAAATTGGCGGTTTCTGGCGAGATTCCGAGCAAAATCAACGGTTTATAGCGAGATTCCAACAAAAATTAGCGGTTTTTAGCGAGATTCCAGCTAATTTCCAGTCAAAATGTGTTTGTGTACGTATAAAATTGAAAATTATATATAAAAATGTATGCGTGTATACATAAAACAAAAAAATATATATTAAAGTCCGATCCGATTAATCCGACTAATCGCTAGTCCCTACCCTACCGCCCGACTAGCGATTTTTACAACATTGGTTACATGGAAAGAAACTTGCAATATTACATTATTATCTAACTAGGATAATAACTCGTGTAACACGGGTGAAAAACATATCAACAAACAATATAAAATATAAACTACGCATTCAGTTAACACAAATATTTGACATAAGTTTTTTACCCTCAGATGTTACAAAAGATATTAAACTATATCTATAACATAAAAAGAAAATACTTTATAAATAAATAATGCAATGAATAAGAAATAATATAACATAAATGAACCATTAGACCTGAAAAAAATAAAAAAACACATATTACTAAAAGATTTTGTAATATTAATTGAAAACTAAGTTTACAAATACATACCAACTTTAAACTGTATTACATTAAGTTTTCGAAAATCTCTTTGTAAACAGCTTTATTTAATTTTTTTAAATGTTCCTAATTTTCTAAAGAACGTTTTTTTCTTTTTTCATTTAGAGTGTTTTTTATAAATAATTTTCAGAGATATCTATATTTTTATAGCATTTTTCATGTCATTTCTTAATAAATAAATAAATAAAACTTAAAGAACATTCGGTTTGATCATCATTCACCGGCTCTTCTTCTTTCCTCAAGAGTAAACTAAATCATTGACAAGGTGGTTATTAATTGGAATAAATAGACTTAATCATAGAGTTAATTGCATTAATTTGAATAAATAGATTTAATTGTAGAATTAATTGAATTAAATTGGAATGCTTATTTTAATTTAGTGGATTAAAAATATTTGTGAATATGTGGAAATTATTGATTTGGAAATGTGATTACATTGAATCCTATGTGGATATGCTAGAATAAGGACATGTGAAGAGAATCATCTTGCTTTAATATATTAGTAAGATGTTCCCAATTGTTCTGAATAATGTTTTTTTCTTTTTTCATTTAGAGTGTTTTTTATAAATAATTTTCAGAGATATCTATATTTTTATAGCATTTTTCATGTCATTTTTAATAAATAAATAAATAAAACTTAAAGAACATTCGGTTTGATCACCATTCACTAGCTCTTCTTCTTTCCTCAAGAGTAAATTAAATCATTGATAAGGTGGTTAAAAATTGGAATAAATAAACTTAATCATGGAATTATTTGCATTAATTTGAATAAATAGATTTAATTGTAGAATTAATTGAATTAAATTGGAATGCTTATTTTAATATAGTGGATTAAAAATAATTGTGAATATGTGGAAATTATTGATATGGAAATGTGATTACATGGAATCCTATGTGGATAGGCTAGAATAAGGACATGTGAAGATAATCATCTTGCTTTAATATATTAGTAAGATTAGTATAATTGAGAACTTTGGTGCCATAAAGTGTGCTTTTTCTGTTTTTGTATATATAGTAATGGTTTTGATGTTTGGCATATATATGGGTGTTGGCAAGATGGTTTTGTTGGTACGGGTGAATGCTTGTGCCGGTTTGGGACCAAGGTTCGAATCTCTCTTGTCTCAAGTGTACATTTTATTTTTTTAAGTGTGTTATTTATGTTTTTGTGTAGGTTAGAATGGTTTGTCTTTCAACATTAACTTTGTTGGGGACCGGATAGTTGTGTTAAGTGAAGCCGACCAGATTTGTGTAATACCAATTTTTATTTTATTTTTTGTTTTGGTTTTTTTAGTTCCGCTAACGTAACGAGCGTGACTGAGACCGATCAAATTTGTGTAGACTCATAGCCTCAACGTTCGGGATCGACAACACTCAGGCTTTACCCACGCCCGAGCTTTATTGACCGACGCCACACCATTGATCCACCTAAGTTTTTAAATTGTTTTTGTTTTAACTTTTATTAATAGTTCTGATACCATAATGCACATAACCAAAACTGACCGAATTCGTGTTGACTTACTGTCTAAAAGTTGGGACCTACAACGCTTGGGTTTCACCAATGCCCGAGTTTACTGTCTTGCTCGGCGCAACGCGCCGGGTAAAAAACACTAGTTGTATATAAGATTAGTTCACATGTCCGGTGCAGCAACTATTTTTCTAAATATTTTATTAGTTTTTTTAATTTGAACAACTTCTTTAAACATGTAAATTTGACGAACTATTTGGGTTTATTCCAAAACTGTAACTAGCCTATTCTATCGCAACGACTCATCGCCGCAGCACCTATGTTTTACCGACTGCATTATAAACATCCTTTTAAATATGTCATTTTATCTATCATAAGCTACATGGATTCCATTACTATTCTAGGCGTTCACTAATTTATTTTATGGCTTTAGTATCGGTACCGCACGCATGACCCAGATGATGGGGCAGCGAGGATCCACGTGACCTGGTGGATGTTGAACAAAATGTTGACTACCTTATCCCTATCAATTGATGTCATATGAACAACAGCAACAACAACAACAAACACATAAATTCTTCATGTAAACACCCCAACAAACAGTTAGTTAACAACATTTCCTCCTCCCATTACCCCTTTTCATATAACAAACTTTCAATGTATAATAATAATAATAATAATAATAATAATAATAATAATAATAATTCCTATAAACACCTCAACAATTAGTTAGTTATAACAATCATTTCTCCTCTCATTACCCCTAATTCAATCAGTTTTTCATATAACAAACTTTCCGTGTTCCCATTACCCATAATTCAATCAGTTTTACAAATAACAAACTTTACCTCTTTCCATTAACCCCAATTCTATTTCATTTTTGTTCCTTTTCTTGACTCCGCCATGAATGACCAAACCAAGGAATTTAAAGGCACCATGTGAGTGACATGACAAGTGATATTAAGGAGAGCTAATGAGGAATCTAACTTGATTCCTATTAATGCAGTTTTCACTAAATGTTTATACTGCAACATTGGTATACTGGGGGCAAGATAATAAAGAGCTTCATGTGCATCACTTGTACTGCAGAGAGAAGCTAAAGTATGGCAAGTGGATAATACAATGGAGAACATTGAATGGGGAAAATGCTCAACTGGTAGAAAACTCTTGTGTGCACTATGAGATATTCAATGAACTGTTGATGAGTTTATGAACTGAGTTCACTTGCTAGAAGAAAAAAATGTATGAGCAATTAACAAGTGACTGGAAAATCAGAAGTGAGGTGTTGGAGTACACAAAAGAAGTTGTTCCAAAGACACCTCTAGGTTGTGGAGAGCTTCAGGCCTGTTGGGGCGATTTTTTAAAGAGTTTAATGAGGCAGACTCAAGAAGGGTTCAGGAAAACATCAATCTGAAGTGGCTGCACCGGTATCTGGTCTAGTTGAGAGGAAGCCTAGGTTCTGCAAGTTTATTCACAAGAGGATCACTTAAGTGTTAGGAGGCATGTTACTTTTGATTTCTGATTTGACTAGGATTTGGATAGGATCCCTTAAGTGCCAAGAGGCATGTTACTTATGATTTTTTTATTTGACTTGGATTTGAATTTTGTTGAGAAATTACATCTTTGATTAAACAAGCGGAACCAAAACACACTTCCAGGAGTTGGAGAGCTTCAGGTCTGGTTGGTTGTTTTATCCAAGTGTTTAATTCTATCATCACGAACAGTAAAAGCACTTTGAAACCACAACATTAACTAGAATCAAAGTAGATTCTTCTGCTCCTCTTCGTGACATCACATTAAATGTTTGATCATATACATTATAATATTTGAGAAAGATATTGAACTCCTTAAATATAGGTGCCGGCTATTTTTTAACCATCGTTGATGATTTTAATCGGTCTGTGTGGCTGCTCATTTTAAAACACAAGTTAGTAGCGAGTGATTATTTATGTGCTTTTCACAAAATGATTAATACATACTTTAATAAAATTGACAAGGAAATTAGTAGTGACAATGAGGGTGAATTTACCTCGAACATAATGCTCAATTTTTACACCGAATAAGGTATTCTTCCCGGAGAGGAATGGTTTTTGATGAACTACTCCGTTTACTAGTTGATGAATCATGCTATTTACATGATTCAACTTAATTTTCTCAGGAAGCTCCTAATCCCACTGGTAGTTGAATCATGTCATTTAAATGATTGATTCCACTTACTAAAGGCTGCGGAATAAGAGCGGTAAAGCTTTCTGGTTTGAAATCATCTTTTCTGGGCCTTGAATATTAAGCCCAATTTGTGGTTTTCTCATACAATAAGATTCAATTTGGACTTGTTAGGTTTGGTCCATTACCTTGAGCTAGGTCGAGCGTGTACACATTTCGTTATGAAAATGTGTCTTATCCATCGACGAGTCTTGTTCTAAGCCCGTCCATCTCGTCTTATGGTAAGATATCCATAAACCTTCAATCACAGGAACCCTACGGCCATTGGTCTACAGTGCATTATACCAAATTTCAGAATTAGTTTCCTCAGTTGTATAGATACCTGTGTCAATCCCGAGCTGAGTAACCAAGGTTGGATACCAAACTCCCCTGATTCTGAACTGAACCCCCTCCGGATCCCACATGTAAAGGTCTTTGGTTTACATCGAGAATGAAGCAAGAAACTCTTTGTAAGTTCGGTTATGGCTCTTCTCTTACAATTGAAAACTCGGACCCACGGGCCCTTCGCAAGATTGGTGTAACGTTCTAACTGGTTGATATCTTGCAATGTCTTGGTGCATGCATAAAGATTTGGAGCAGGTCTTAGGCGTCTCATGAGTGCCAGTCTGTCTCAAGCGATTTGATCGCGCTTTGTGAGCTCAGGAGAGACTAGGAAAGCATGAATATCATCTCCTAGTTCAGTCATCCTGAAAACGAAATGATATTAACGAAACGAAAAGCGGAAATAAAATTGAAAATCTGGAACAGAGGGCTCGGCACGCCCCCGTGTCATTCTGACACGACCCTGATTGTGCTGAGGGATTTTTGGGCATTAAGTGCAGGAACCGTGTTAAGCGGTTATTATTGTTTGAAAATGCTACGAACCCTCTTGTTGACAAGTGTGTACCATCATGCACAAATCATACAAGAGAGGGATGTTTTGTAACTGACAGGAACGAGCTGAAAAGTAGCATGAAGAGAAAAGGATGGAATGATAGAGTCATTAAGATGAAAGATGGTGAGAAACCGACAGCAAGGAAGGGAAGGAGAGAAAAGGAATTGATGAATTCCATGGTGACCTCATCGGCTTATGAAAATACTTGAGGCATTAGAGGCATTGTCGAGCTGTAGACACACAATTCAGCGCTGACCGGGAGGCAACCCGGGGTTTGTAAGTGTGTTCCATTTTATTTTCTTTTCGTTGTGTCGTTGTTTGACTTTGGTCTCGAGTTCTATGCAGCATATCTCAAGTGTGGAGAGGCTTTTGATGCAGTGTGCGTCTTGGAGGTTCGGTAAGTAATTGGTTAATTTCACGGCTTTCCAGGTAAGTATTGCAAATTCCGACTTCGGAAGCATGTTCAGAGTGTTGTCGGGATGTCGAAAAGTGACTGGGTCGGAAAATGCCTAACCCCAATTCGGCAAAAACTTTCTGTTCACTGGGGACCATCACGCTACGCGATGGCCCTGGACAGCTCACCATCGCGCTATGCGATGGTGGCTGGGACTTCCCAGACATCTGACGTCATCGCGTAGCGCGATGACGCCATGATCAACCCCATCACGGTACGCGATGGGGTCCAAACCCTAATTTGAATTAATTGTGTCGCGTAGCGCGACGTGTGCTTACCTGACCCATCGCGCTACGCGATGGGTCCTCGGATCTTTAAAAAAACGAAAAAAAAATATTTAAAATAAATAAGTAATAATAATATAATAATAATTATATATAACAGCCCTCCCACTTTGTCTGTTGTATTTAATATGTATATTTGTATATATTTGTATTTTTGTTTGTGTTACTTTGGAACTTTGTAGGTGTGTTTACTATAAACCCTCACGAGACCTCACTCGTCTACCCGGGCTACCTGGAGGGGGGGTTTAAAGGGCTTGTTGCATACGCTAAATGTAACCGTGATTCCTACGAAAGTGAGTTAGGTCTTTTATTATTTTTAATTAATTAACAAAATTTTTTTATGAAATTGACTAACTCGGCTCGGTAATGATTTTTATAATATAATAATAATATTAACTCTCGAAAGATCTAAGTCTTATACTTGTGAGTGGTTACTTATACATGTCTCGAGATTTGTGCAGATTTGGTTACACAGAATTAGTCAATGGTGGAGACGTGTGTCACGAGTGTGTTGAGAGTTGTGGGCCGAGTTAGCATTGCATTGTCATTATTATCAGGTGATTTCGGTTTCATAAACTATTTTGTAGTTGTACTTTTTATTTTTTTAGTTTAGTTGGTAGAAATGCAATTGTATATTTTGCTTTAGTTCATCACATTTGTTCCCCGAGTTTTTAAGTGGTCAAACTGTCAGTTCAACCCCGTCCCCCAAATGATTATTAATTGTATTATTATTTTAACATTGAGGACAATGTCAACCTCAAGTGTGGGGATGGGGGAAATTGAAAATTTTTAGCCCGATAGTACCTCGAACAGTATTCAGAAACTTAAGTTATTAACTGTCACTTATTGCTATTCCAAGTTAGAGGTTTTTGGTCATGGTTGGTTTTCAGCTTCTCGATAGTTTTCCCAACAAATGTTTTTAAAATTAGAAGTTGGAAAATGGAATCGTTAGGCTGGGATAAAGAGTCAAGGGGACGGGTATACATGTTTCATATCGGCAGCCCATATTTCCAGACATATTGTGAGATTGACCCCTATACTTAATACACATATTATATAATAGATATAAAACATGTCTTACCATTTATTAAGGGAAACAGGTATGTTTTACAGAATTAGAACTTGCTTGTCACATGCTTTTCGAGATCTTAATACCACCACCTGTATAGAGATTAGGACTTTAGAAAACCCATTCCGTACATATTTTCCTCACTAAATAAATTCCTTACCCAACATTATCCCCTAGGAGCCTGTTTGGACCATATTCCTTTTCGTTTGTTAAACTGAACATTACATACCATTTCAGCCTTTGCCTTTATTTTATCTTTACCCGTGTGATGAAATCCAGTTCGTTATCGAGTTGTATATATATCGAGTTGTACTTAGTTATACGAGTTGTAAAGTTGTCAAGTTCTGACTTGTTATTATCAGTCATTTCAGTTAGTATTAAAAAAAATCAGCAAAAAGACAAAAAGAAGTTATCATTTCAGTATTTCAGTTGTTAATAGCAGTTGAGTTTGTATCTAGTTCGTTTGTAGTTGTGAGTCTATACATTGATTTGTTTAACAGGGTTTCATCCACCTGAGTCACTAAATAAGCCTAATCCACACCCAAACCTAAGCCTCAGCAAAACCTTAGTCCGAGTCTTTATGTAACCGGTGGTTAATGGGTGGAGATAAGACTGACCTGCAAGCATATTAAGTTGTAACTCATATTAGGTATATTGAGGGCAGAGACATATACTGGCATATCTTTTGCTAGTCTAGATATTGAACCGAGTGGAGTGTTGATAGTGTGAGGGGTGTGAACATGTATGCTCTAACCGGAAACAAAGTACACTTGTCTGGGCGATTCTATAGTTTTATGGTAGCATTAACTTTATTTGTGGGCTGTCAATCTAGAAAGTGTCAGTCTGGGAAACTGGGTATGACCTTAAACCTTGCTAGTATTAATGGTGATAATTGGTTGACCTATGATGGCGGTTAATGTTTACTTTAGAGTTTTGCTTGAGGGCAAGCAAAAGATAAGTGTGGGGATGTGATGTTCGGTTTATTTGTACATATTTATTTGTGTTAACGTATTTATTTTACTCGTTTATTTTAGGAACTTTGGTACTTCATACATGTTTATTGTGTTTCAGGCACAGGTACTTAACGCGCTTAATTTGGACCTGTATGAGCATGGAATGAAGACCCGAGATGTCTAGCACGCTTACCGAGGCAGTTAAACGAAGTTGCTGAGAAAAGAGGCCCATCGCGTAGCGCGATGGGTGTTGAAGGTGGGGCATCGCATAAGTTCCTGCGTTGACTTTGGTCCATCGCGTAGCGCGATGGACCAGGAGAGGAGGCCATCGCGCTACGCGATGGTCCCCAGAATCGTGAAAGTTAGGGTTTGTTTTATATTACGTTCTTGACGACCCTAAAGGTACTTCTTCACCTTCCAGGCGATTTCCAGAGCAGAAGAGCAAGTCCCGATCATCCCCAATCATCTCTAAGTGTCCTACATGGCCTACCAGATCATAACCGAGGCCCGAGAGATGCCGATGCGCGGCTAGTTTCTTCGAGTCATACCCGGGATGTAGAGTATTGTATCTTTCAGTTTTTCTCATGTATTTAGAATGAATTGATTGTAATGATCTTTGATTAATTTATGAGTATTGATGTCTAGTATTATTGTGCACTCAGTCGGTTTAGGTTTATTTCGATCAGAACGATTATTGTGCCAGTTGCTATGATAATTGCTTATAGGATTGTTTTGACTAGTTGAATGTGATGAAGCATACGCTTTCCCTTAGTTGAGTCACACTGGCAGGGACTGTTTGATAACCAGTGCCGTGTGTTAGTAAGCGTTGATGCCTAAGGTTTGTCTAGTTAGTCAATTGGTGTTAAGCAGTGATTGTTAATCTGTTAAGTTGTATGAGTTTGCTGTTAGGTTAATTACTTGGATTCCCGGGTGTGATTTGTCTTTGTTAATCGATTGAACACGTGATTACTTGCTTGCTTGTTACAACATATAAACCAATTGCTAGTGTGATCAGCACTTTAATTGAATTACTTCATAAGTTTAGAAATTGATTTCACTTCACACTGACCACATACTCCTGGTGGATACGATACCTGACTTACCCTAGCTTCTTAGGTTAATTAGGTTTTTGCATGACTCAAACGACGGCCATCAATTATCATACTAAGATGGTATACAATAAGGGCTTTGACCCGATTCATTTAAAGATGGGTTAAATAAATGGTTCTAGGGATTGGTTCTAACCTGATGTTGACTTGGAATGGTCAAAATCGAACCCTAGAAACAAATAAGAACAAGAATTTGACATACCTATGGAGTGGAATCGAAGGATTGTAGTGGAAATTGATGGAATTAGGGTTTAGTTGCCGTCATTCTCCAAGGAGCCGGAGTGGTTCGTGGGTTGTGAAACAAGGAAAAACTGATTTTATTAAAATGAAAATTCTGAACTAGAGGGTAGGGCACGACCCCGTGTTAAGGTAGGACGCCCCCGTGCTACAGTGTGCAGACATAAATTTCAAATTTTAACAGTTTTTCAAACCGAACCCTTGTTTAGCGGTTCAATCCTGGTTCGTTCGGGTTCTCGGTTTTAGCTCGTTACTGGACAATTGAAATGTTTTTAAACAATCTCAATCTTTTTTTAAATATATCAAGTTGAGTAAGGAGTGCAACTAAATCAATAATTTGTTTGATTTCTTAACTGTTTGAACTTCTCCCATGTTATAAAAAGTTTGTGTTAAGGATGGTTATGAAACAAATTTTGGTAATCCAATTTTCATGCCTAATTACAATGATCTATCTATTCTAATAAAAAACTACTTAATTTTGCCACTTGTCAATCTCATAGCTCTCCTCAACTTTTTTCAACATATTTTAATATATGGTCCCTTATCTTTAAGCCATTCCAATATATGAATTCAAATTTATTTTTGTTAAAGGTAAATCCTAACTGATTCATTCATTAACATTAATGGTGAAATGAGAAAATAAGGAAATTTCAACATTGAAGTTGCAAGCCCGTTGGAATAAAATTTTCAAGTCACAGGTAATTGCAAATTAAAGAAAATAAATGCGCATCATTGTAGAAGAATTTGGATTTGTTTTATAATAAACTATAAATTGTTTTTAAATTAGGATTCGATCAACAATGCATAATATTTCTATAAGGTTGGTTTCAGATTTGGATTTAAAATTTTATCATATGCATTTTATCTCAGGAAAATGTGTATTTTCTTAATTTTCTCTAAACATTTTGTATAAATATTTCAAACATTGAGAATACCTATTACATAAATCTTGTGTTTAGCTTTAATTAATTCATTAAAGTTAAATATTATAATTATAATCCATATGTATAATGATTTACTATATGTCATTTATTTATTTGACTTCTTACGTAACATATAGGATTTTAACAATAAGAAGATCAATATTTAGTTTTCAATATTTTTTTTTTCATAGCTCAGACCAAAATGATTCAAAACATATATTTTATGACTTGATTTATATCTTTTTTATATATTTAATTTAATATGCCTTATAAGACAAATTACTTGATTAAAAGCATTTAAATTCAAAATTTTAAACCAAAAAATCTATTTCAATCTCATCCCGCTATTTTCGCTTTCCAAAAATCATTTAGGATATTGAAACCAGATTCATAGAATATCGTTTTCGTTAGGTTTTTACATAATTTCAATATTATATTAACGTATTAATTTTATTTTTATACAAATACAATGAATTTTATTTTTCCATAATATTAACTAATAACACGGGATTATTCAAAATTTAAGCATTTTTATCTAATACTTTAACCTATTATAAATAAGAATCACTACCTTTATTTTATGCAACTTTTAATCTTCTAATATTCTCCTAACTTAAAATAATCAATGTTATTTGAACAATGGCTTTAAGGTTACTATGCCTTTGCCAATTTCCTATGAATTACATTCATATGAAATGAAATGAAATAAATCATTTTGTTATATTTTAATGTTCGATTTTATATGTTGTTTGATTATACAACTTTTAATTATAAAATATAAAATCAATTAAAAATTTGTCATACACGGAATATTGATTACAACAAATTTATCATGATCAATCAATTTCAGATTCTAAGAATGATTATATCATCAAAGTTCAGGTAATATGATTTTTGGGATAATCATGTTTTTTGGATAACCATGAACAGATGATCTTAAATGACATCATATTAATTGTTTAAAAGGTATGATATTTTATGTGTATGAATATTTTTATTGTTAGTTTCATGGGTATATTTATTATTATTTAGGGTTGGTACGTACTTGAAAGAACCTTATTTGTCACATGGACAACTATATGTGGTTACATCAAGAGTTACAAGCAAACATATATGTTACCTTATCAAGAGTTACAAGCAGACATGGACTAAAAATTTTAATTTTTGACAAATAATGTATACCGATCAATACAATAACAAATTAGTGAACAAGGAAGTTTTTTTTACTTATTTATAACATATTTGTGTAACCTTAGTTATGTAATTTTTTATAATTTTAATGTAAAATGTAATTGTATTAACAATATATGATCATTTTGTTGACCGAATTTCACTTAATGGCTAGAGTATAAAATTTTCATCAGTTAACCGTGTAATACACGGGTCTCAAACTAGTGTAACATGAAAAGTAGGTGTAGGGAAAAATATGATATAAAGAGCCCAAACTTAAAAAGAAAAGGCATAACTTGGGCTATGAGTAGAGTTACACGGCCCATTATCAATTGACGTAAAGGTCTCGACGAGCTAGACCATGTGCCAAACAACTGCCAGGCCTAATTTTTATCATTTGGCTTCTAGTTTCCATCAAAGAATACTTTTCCCGTTCTAACAGCATTTAACCTTTTATTTAATATCCTAATTTCAGTGTTCCATCATGATTTTGTAATTTCGCAAATTTGGCTAACCTCCAAATTTAAAATTTCCTTTATAAAGGGTTCCATTGTAATCATTTGAATATTTAGAATTCAATACGGTTCTTCTTTGATAATCATTTCTCTGTTCTGGTTTACTAGCTTCCGTGCGTCATGAACACAACTTGTTCATTAAACATATTAGAAATAACAACTAAAAACTAATTATTTTCATGTAGTGTTTTCAGCCGTACTAGAAATTACCACCACTAAGGAGCTTGAAGAATCGTCTTCTAAGTGGACCAAACACATCTAAGTGTTTTAACAGTTTCAGTAATAAATTATTGCTGGTCGAACAAAAACAAGAATGGATGACCCATAATGTCATGAGCGCAATGGCATTGTCAACTGTCAAGCTACAAACTTTCTTTACAATCAACAAAACAATACTCATCAGCTAGAATTGTTCCTCTACTTGATTCGAGCAACTACCCTAATCGCCTCAAAATACCATCCACTGCCTCTTGCTGCACCAGAACAACTCCAAGAAAGGTGGAGCAACCATAATTATTTGCCAAAAAGATATAAAATTATGCAAAATCAGACAGACTTGTTGCAGCGTTTTTCAAGCCATTCCATTGTAACACTTTTCGACCTCTCTAATGGCAACCCAAGGGCTCTGTCCCATTGTGAAACCATAAACCACCAACACAATAAGAATAAAAGGTTTTCAAATGAATCAAAATTAGAAGGCATCACTGTATCAATGTTGTGATGCAAACCTGAGAGCAGATTCCGATGGTCCGAGATACACCTGCAAATATACAACTACATATTCGATTTATATGTTTAACGGAACAATATCTATGTCATATGTGATAATATTTAATAAATATTTATCCCATAAAGGTTAGAATGCACGACTTTTAAATTAGACACTGTCGGTACAAGCCGTAGGTCCTACTATATGTGTTCAAAAAAACATTCAATCATACTTTTTTAGTAATGACAACATTAAAATGACGTTTTGTTTTTTGGACAGACTTTTTGATTAAAGAGACTAAAATACAAAATAAAGTTGTATGTGTGTGGTCATGATAAAAGTTGTATCCTTTTTTCTTTCCATACCACCTAAATCACTATAACTAATCAGGTGGACCCGAATAATTTATATCTTGATATTTTTAATGCTAATAATGCTAGGTGGCATATCGGTTACATTATTAGCAGGCAACTTTTAACTACTTGTACATAAATCATTATATATAGTTATCATAGAGTGAGATTTGAAACTGATCCTTGGATCAAAATCCAAGATTTAATATTAACCGTCTATCCAAGATTGAATATTAACTGTCCGATAAGAACCAAGATTAATATTGACCGTTTGATAAGCAGTTGGTTATTCTTTTTATCACGTGTTTCTCTTCTACCTCAATTCCAACCAGTGTTTTGAAACCCGGCCCGGCCCGGCCGGCCGGTCGGATTGGGACCCGGTCCCTATACCGGGCCGGGTCAATGTATTTTGGACGTTTCTAAAAACCCGGCCGGGTTTTACGGGTGGCGGTCGGCCCGGACCGGTCGGACCGGTAAAACCCAAAATGAAATGTGCATGCCAGGATTCAAACTTGGGTCATTTCAAAGATAGAAGCTTTAATAATTACCCCATAAGCCAACCAACCAAGCTTCATTTATATCCCTATTGATCAAACATAAATCACATATATTTAAAAAACAATGTATAAAACATAAATAAACATTAAAGTTTGTTATTATTATTATTTTTGGTTATTATTATTTTTTATATGTATATGAATTATATATATATGTAAATATATATTTAAATTATTTATGACGTAATCCGGGTCAAACACCGGTCCGCCCTCCCGGGTCGGTCCGACCTTTGACCCGGCAAGGAGTCCGAGTCGACGTCCGGGCCGGGTCTGAAAACATTGATTCCAACTTCTGCTACACGCTCGTGCAATCGTCTCTTCCTCTCCGGTGGTTACTTCCCATACCATACGCCCCTACAACACGTCCTTCCAACCATCTTCTTCTTCCTTTTATTTCTCTTGAAGCCGGTGACAGAATCACTATTTACGAATTTGAAGATTCAATCAATTGGTGTTGGATTCTACGTCGATTGCTTAATTGAAGCAGGGGTAATTTCAAGTCCTCCACATCAGAATCTGAGCAATAACGGTGGTGCGTCTCCCTAATCGTCAGTCTGGTAATAGTTGCGATGTAATACAAGACATCTAGCGTGTGATCTATTGTATTGTTTGATTAGCTTAGCTGTAATCGTATAGTTTTTGGTTTTCAACAATAGTTTCTTTAATACTTGCAATTTAAATGCTTACATATAGACTTATGGAGCATTTTAAATTAAAATATTATCATAAAGATATCATGCAATACAAAAGACACTTCTGCTCATATGCCATGTAATTCTGTATGTTAGTATTTGAGAATGTATAATTAGTGTTATATACGTTTCTTGCATACAATGCAAACAGGTTATGTCAGCCACATCTTCAAATTTTATGAAGATTTTGAAGTAATTATATTTATACTGGTCGGTATATTTTGTTTAACCATATAAGACTAGTAGTTAAATTAGTGCTATACAATTTCTTGCTTATAATGCAAAAATTTAACTATATATTTTATTTTTATTTTTTATCAGATCCGAGCAAGATATTGTTCAAGAAAAGCTTCGATCACAGTCACAAAGTTTCATACAAACAAGAATATGGAAATGGCTGCTTGACACTGGGCGTGATATAATACCTGTAATAGTATATATAGGTAAGTTGTCTTGTGTTGTGCGTGTTCTTTTATAATTATATTCAAGAACAGGGCTGGCTTTGGTCTTTTAACAGTGCCATAATTAAATGTTTGTATTTTCATAGCTTTTGTTTGCTTGATGGTTTTTATAATTCTTAATATAAATGTAAAGTTTAAAGCTTTATCATACTTTATAACCTTTTATCGTTTATTTTATGAATTATGCGTCAGATGGAGGGAGGTTCGGTATTAGAGAGAGTTAATTGCAGAGCAAAGGGTGGGGCCCCGGGGTTAAAAGTTGCAATCGTGGGTGTTGCTGGACGGATTGGTCAACCACTAGCTATATTAATGAAGATGAATCCTGTTGGTTTCAATTCTTCATCTTAATGATGTTGTTAAGGCTCCTAGCTTTATTTGTATTTACTCATTTGCTTTGTGTATATATTAATCATTTTCTTGTATAGTGTAGTTTGGTAATGATATATATGATCTTCTTAGTTTTCTTTAAAACGCTATAGTCAGATTCATCTAGCTACAACGGGCTTTTTTTTTCTTTTTTTGGATATAACAGGATTGAAGAACACCTCATACATGGATCATGTTTTGATTATGAATAATCTTGAATCACTGTAAGTTTATGATTTCCCTTCGTTTATGATCTTTTCTTTGTTTTGTTGTATGCAATCGTACATTATCATGGCTTCAGCAATTAGGGATTTGATTCGCTTCATCTTTCTATTACAGAAACTCCACGGTATATTATTTGTTTTGTTCACATTAGTTTGTTATTGTTTCTTATTAAATGTTCGTTGTCAGAAAATAGACTTGTGTTAGTGTTTCATGTTTTTTTTACTCATGCCCTGTCAAAATTGAAATCAGTTTATCATTTGGTATTTATTTTCAGACTTGTCTGGTTGTTGATGATGATAGAGTTATATTGTTGTGATTTAAGATGTTGCAAGACATTTTATTTTTCAGAAAAAAAGCATAGGCTGGTCAAGTCTAGAAGCTTTACTCATTCATATCCGTTTTGCTGGAGATCTGACACTACTCTCATCTACAAAGCCGTTCCCAACTGGTAAATGTACGAAAAAAATTACTTCAAATTTTTAAATCAACAATTTGTTATGCCTTGCTCGGCGTGTGGCTATATAGGTCCGTTTCTTATTTTCTTTCTCCTAACCTTTAAGAGCTTTAGGCCCGACAAA
The DNA here is from genome assembly GCF_021521415.1 of Bidens hawaiensis. Taxonomy (NCBI): domain Eukaryota; kingdom Viridiplantae; phylum Streptophyta; class Magnoliopsida; order Asterales; family Asteraceae; genus Bidens; species Bidens hawaiensis. The sequence goes on from NW_027505830.1 coordinate 95,345, forward strand.
AAGTTGTTATGTCGGGTCACGGGCTATAACGGGTCAGTTTAAAACATGTCCAATTTGGTTCGAGCCAAAACAGGTTATGGTCAAAATAGGTTTAGGTGAGAAAGGGTTATGACTAAATCTAGGTTGGGATCAAAACGGGTTCTGAACAAAATAGGTTGGTGTCAAAACAGGTTCTGACCAAGTTTTTTTTTTCAACGTCGACGAAAATAGGTTCGGGTCACAACGACTTGATTTAATAAAAAAAATTAGCATAGAAAATTTGGTGGATCGAGTTGGGCGGAGGTAACATGTAATATCATGTGTAGGTCAGAATGAATTTTGACCAAAATGAGTGAGGGTCGGAACAGGTTTTGACAAAAATGGGTATGGGTTAGAAGTGGAAAAGCATTTTGGTCTTGATTAAATACAAGGGTATATTGGGTATTTCATATTAACGGCATATGTACGCCCAAAATCGACCAACGTTCGCAATATGTATCTGTTCTGATCTCTAATTTGCAATATGTGAGTATTATTATTTTCGGTTTATGTTATGTTATGATAGATTTGCCGTATTATATAGTTTTTAATGATACCCCCAAAAGCAATTGTAAATCTGTTCTGTGTTACGGGATGCTGTCATAGAAGAGGTAGCAGACAAATCAGGTAACTTTAAATGTTATTGTAAATAAATTAACTGATTTTTTTATTAAATAATCAACATATATATATAGAGGTAAGATTTTTTATCAGCAGTTACTTCTAACCGAACATGTTGGGAAGTGGAGTTTCATCTCGCATGTGTTGTTTTATTTTAGTTTTGTCAGTTGTTACCACTGCAAAGAGCATTTGTACTTTACTTTAGTGCATCTGTATAAGTTTGGTAATTTAGTAGAATGTATGCATACTTTTTTTAATTTAGTCTATGTTAGCTTCTTAAGTTTTGTATATCAAGTTTTTTTATAAATGTCTATGATAATTGTTATCATATCTATATTATATATTACAATGGTTTAAACATGATATGAGTGACGTGTATCATGTTATGTATTATACACTATAATGCGTTAATACTCCCAACCACAGTGACAAATGCCAACAAGTTGGTGCATGGTTAATTGTTCTGCTTACTGTGCATTCTAACCAAAAATGACTCCTTAGACCCCTCGCTATGGAGTCTGCATACGTCATGATTAATTGCTTTGCCTACTGTTATTAAACACATGCATATTAAATTTGTGACAAATTCATATAGCTTGAGTTTTGCTATAATTCATATCAAAATTTTCATTTCAAACTAAAAACAAATTCAAGAAGGTTTTTATTATCATGGTTAAATTCGAGTAAAGATTATAGTCGTATTTTTTCAGGTTATGAGCTCACTTCACATTTATTTTGTGAACATCCATCGGGTTCGGTTTACTATAGGTTGATGTGAATCTTTTTTAACCCGAACCAAGCTAATACTTTTAAATGACCCATTTTAATGTGAACATGTTTGACTCTGTCAACTGATACATTATTTTGACTTTGAACTCTTGCATATATTTGAATTTATGTTTTGTAAGATTGAAAACATAGTTAAGGAGCAATATAGCTTGAGTTTTATTACCTTATATGTTTACAACATTTTTTATATTTCGTTTTTGTTTTTTTCTTCTTATTTTGTAAACTTATTGATTTATTTATGTGCTATGTTACATTGTTTACACAAGTGTTTTTGTTTTATAATGTAAATAAGAAAAATACTTGTATCACTATGACACTAAAAAACATGTCACCTTTTCGAGTTGATGTTTCTGTCCACCGACGGGTAAAGTACTAGTTAATAGTGGTTAAGATGAAGAAAAGTAGAAAACCTGCAAATATATTATTTTTCTATGTTATTGAGAAAAACAAATTAACAAGCAAGCAAAAGATATTCATGAAAAACGTAAATAAGAATCAACAAATAGCAGTTACCTTTCCGAGTTCCGTTAGTATTGGGGGCACCACGTCATATAGCTTTGAAACCTGAAAGGACAATAATGTAGTTTTCATAATCATATTAATATGTTAATTACTTAGAGCATTCTCACCCCGTTTCCTAAAATTATATGAGATGAATTTGCAAATTATATGGTATGGTTATGAGTGGTTGTGAGTAGAGGAGAGAGAAAATTTATATGGAAAAGTTAAATTTGAAAATTCACTGTAGATACTATATAATTTTTTAATATTTTCATAAAGTAGTTGTGAGTGAAAGAGAAAGAAAATATGATGATAAAGGTATAAAATATATTATTTAATTAAACAGAAGAAAGAAGATACATTACTTTTTAGTGTAATTATATGATATATATGGATATAGGGTAGGGAACGGGCTGGGAATGCTCTTAATACTAGTTAAAACAATAGGGAACAAAAAGAAGTTTGCAGGTCAACCCAGTCTAACACGAACTCGTTTTGACCCGTTACCCAACCTAGTCTAGACCATTTAAGGCTGCAGCAAATGAAAGGTATGGATCAGATAGTGCACTAGCAACCTGAAATAATCATTAAAATCTCATCATATTAAATACATGTAACACAGTATAAGTTTATAACCATACAAAACTGAGAAATAAACATTTACAAGAGGGCCTGTATGAGCACTGACATTTCCTCCTCCATGGTCACTGCAACAGATTATATATTATTTAAAAGGAATATTGGCCTCATATAATTCCAACTACTGTCTATTGACAAATATAAGGACCAACTATCGAAATGACAAAATATAATCCCAACTACGCATGTGGGTGGAAAATTAACGGGAAGTTAACCTTCCGTTAGTTTTTGTGACGTGGCTGCTGAGTTGTCACGTAATTGGCTAACAGGGATGCTGACTGGTATATTAATTAATAAAACATACATATAAAATCAAAACCACCTGGGATCGTTATCCTCATTGGATATCCTCATCGGAAACCCTGCAACACCTCCGACCACCGTCGGCCGGCCGTCTGCACCAACACCGGCTGCTCACCTGCAACAAGACCACGACTACTAGACGTCGGGAGGAAAGAACGGTGACGTCATAGATGCGTTCGTCGGGAGAAGATTATAGACGACGATGGGAATCGCTGAGAGATATGAGAAAATACGTTTTCAACTTCAATTCCAATTTTCATTTCAGATTCATACATTTTTAATCGAAATCAGCAAAAAAACTACTAAATTTATTTCCGATTTGTTAATTTAATAAACGTATCGAGAGAACGGATTATGTTGAAATTCTTTCATGGTGTGGTAGTATTGTTGATGAAAAAGCAATACACTGGGGATGTATAGTGGTGTTATTGCAGGTTTCAGGTGGCGGTGGCCGGTTTTGGTATAGATGAACGACCGACGGTTTAGTCCAGTCATCCTCGTTAATTTTATCTATATGTTTTTTTAATTAATATACCAGTCAGCATCCCCATCAGCAGCCCAGTCAGCCAATTACGTGACAACTCAGCAGCCACGTCACAAAAACTAACGGAAGGTTAACTTCCCGTTAATTTTCCACCCACATGCGTAGTTGGGATTATATTTTGCCATTTCGATAGTTGATCCTTATATTTGCCAATGGGCCATAGATGGGATTATATGAGGCCAATATTCCTATTTAAAATATAAAACCACACTGTATTCATAAATCATAATTCATAACCCGTGTGCATAGATTTATAATACTATCAGTTTACCTTTCCGGTCAAAAGAAGCCAAAGAAGACCCTTGGGTAAGGGCTCTCCGCCAGAATGTCAGCTGGAAGTACCTTCTGGCATTCGGGAATAGAGAGACCACGAAAACGAATTCCCTGAATAATGAAGGCAAAAAGGATCAATTTCCGTATAAAATTACCAACGTGTTTTGTTGTGTACTGCATTAATATGCGTATAATCAATAAGTTATAGATCCTGATGTATAACAACAGATAAAATGATTGGCAGGTGGCTTGAATATACCTAGTCTGGGTCAAGCAAGGATGTTTCCCACAGCAGACCCATCATACCTCTCATCCCACCATGTACCTTGGAATTTGTAACACACGACGTTAGATTTTAGAAAAGTGAGGCATCAATGTTAAGAAATGTACCTGCTGTTCTGGAATTAATTCCTTAAGGTGTGACAGGATATCCTACATGAAAGAAAGATAAATGATCACATATTCAATATCATGTATACAGATGGATATAAACTTTATACACATAAACACAATCTAGTGTGAGAACTGGGAACTAATTTGCGGATTGCCAATCAAATAATAATTTCCTTTTCTAATAAGCTCAAAAAATCCAAGTTAACATTTTTACCCTACGTAACTTCAAATTTGTTTCACAATTTTTTCCTGTTTGTTCATGTCAGAAATCCAATCTTCTATTATTGTAACATATTGAACCTAGAACACAATTAAACCTCCAACAACACATATTTGAATACCAATGAACAATCTAGACACATCTAATTAGATCATCATTGTGATGATCTAACACAACTACAACCAAGAATTTAATCTCTAGAACAATATCTCAATCTAATAGGTGAATAAGAGATGAAATCCTAGAAAGAAACAAGGGATGAACAGAAGAAAAAATAATATCTCTCAATAATACTCATGTGCACTCTTACTTCTTTTATATTGCTAAGCTTGTTGACTCTTTGACCCACATCTCCAATCAACCGAACAAGCCCAAAGCCATCCTTCGTATCCATACTTTAGCTATCCTAGGCCCACAAGCATGCTGACCCGAAACTTCTTTTAACGGGTCCTCCGACATATTTGTCACAAACAAATAAAAACACAATAAGAAACTATTAACAATGATATTAATAATTGAATTGAAAAGATTACTAATATATTTTTGGCACCCTCCCTCAATTCAATTATTGAAACAGATCAAGTAAACCCAAACTTTTACAAACAAACTCATGCTGAGAAAAAAACAAACCTTTGGTTAATATATCTGCCAATTGAACATCTGTATTAATCTTTGTCACTTTTAAAATAACCAGATGCTACTTTTTCTCGAAGGAAAAACAAATCAATCTCAAAATGCTTTGTCCTGTCGTGGAAGATTGGATTTGCACTAATTGATACAGCAGCGGAATTATCACAAAATAACTCAACAGGCAAACTAACTTTCACTTCCAATTCTCTTAATAGATTCACCAACCAAAAAACTTCTGAAGCAACAGCACAAATTGCTCTATATTCAGCCTCAGCTGAAGATCAAGACACCGTGTCTTGTTTTTTGCTTTTCCATGAAACCAATGATTTTCCCACAAACACACAAAATCCAGTAACAGATCTCCAAGTGGAGAGACACTTTCCCCAATCAGAATTTGAATATGCAGTAACACATAAACCTCCACCTTTACTCAAAAACACACCTTTTCATGGTGATTGTTTAAGATACCTTAACAATCTAAATTCAAGCTGCAAATGAGCATGAGTAGGACTATGCATAAACTGACTTAGAAATTGCACGGAGTATGAAATATCCGGTCTTGTATGAGACAGATAAATCAATTTTCCTATTAACTTTTGATACAAAGAAACACTTTTTAGCAAAGTCTCATCCTTTTTGCATACATTAGTTACCACATAATTTTGGTCAATAGGTGTGTTAATGGTTTGCAACCACTTAAACCAAATTCAGCTAAGAGTTCAACACAATATTTTCTTTGTGTCAAGCATATACCATCTGAAGTTCTCAAAATTTCAATCCTAAAAAATACTTTAACAATCCTAAATCTTTAATTAAAAAAGATGATTTCAATACATTTTAAACGTTCTGAATTTCAGATAAACAATTTCCTGTGATTACTATATCATCCACATAATCAAGTAAAACAACTATCACATTTTTCATAGATTTTAAGAACAAAGAATGATCACACCTACTTTGTTTAAAGCCTTGACCAATCAAAACTCCTACAAGTTTTTGGTTCCACATTCTAGGAGCCTCTTTTAGCCCATACAATGACTTTTTTAGTTTACAAACTCTATGATCATCTTTAGAGAAATACCCCTCAGGTAAGGTCATGTAAACATCCTCATGTAATTCACCATATAAGAACGCATTATTAACATCTAGTTGATATAAAGTCCAATTAAATTCAACGGCTACATAAATTACAGTTCTAATAGTGATCATTTTTACAACAGGAGAGAAGGTTTCATCAAAATCTATTCCCTCCCTTTGATTAAACCCTTTTGCTACCAACCTAGCTTTATATCTCTCAGCCTCACCGGTGGATTTGTATTTGATCTTATATACCCACTTACAACCTATAGGTTTTCTATCTTTTGGGAGTTCAACGAAATCCCACGTCTTATTCCTATTTAAGGCTATGATTTCTTCATTCATAGCTTCAACTCACTGACTATTGGTGGAAGCCTCTCTAAAATTTCTAGGTTCAATAGCTTTATTTAACACAGATATGAAACAAAAATTCTCAGATGACAACTTAGAATAATTCAAAACTTTTTCCAATCCATATTTTACCTTTCCTTCAATAGCATAATCCTTCAACCTTTTTGGTAAAGTAGACCCCTAGTGGACCTCCTAGAAACAGATTGTTCAATATTTGAATTTAAAGGAACAGTACCCTCAGGAGTGGTTGTTTCACCAACAGGATCTGACTCACTAGAAATGTTCTCAAAACCAGGTGATTGCTGATTCACTTCAGCCCTATCACTCGAATGAGAACGTACACTCCCTAGAAGACGAATCACTGGTCAAACCTTTTTGAATATCCCCCCCTTCATCATCGGATTTTTACCACTTGCAATACAATGGGTGTCATTATCAAACCACTTGTCAAAAAAATTTTGATTATTTACTGAATTGTCTATAGGCATTTCAGTATCTTTAGAAGAAATATTATCTTTGAACGGAAATATATTTTCATAAAACTTGACGTCCCTAGATATTAAGACTTGTTTTTTGTTTAAATCCCAAAGTTTGTATCCTTTTTTATTGTTAGAATAACCAAGAAAAACACATTTAATAGATCTATTTTCAAATTTGTTTGAGTTATTTAACACTTTACTATAACAAAGACACCCAAAAGCACGCAAGTGATTAAGAGAGGGCTTGAATTTAAACAACTGTTCGTAAGGAGTCCTTCCATCTAACACCGAAGAGGGGGTCCTGTTTATTAAATAGGTTGCGGTTAGAACACATTCGGACAAAAATTTTAAAGGAACACCACTTTCAAAGAAAAGAGACCTAGCAACATTAAGCAGATGTTAATGCTTTCTCTCAACAATTCCATTTTGTTTAGGTGTATGAGTACATGAAGTTTGATGAATAATACCATAAGTTCTTTGATGGTTGGGTAAAAGTTAGTTATTATTATATATTAATTAGTTATATTTAGGTAAATAAATGAATGAACATTGGTACTTCAAGCATTGCTATGTGTTTTCAGGACATTGGAAGTTATGGAGCTTAAACAAGCTAATCCAGAGCCATCCAGATGTAGATTAAGCAAGCCTCGAGAAGATGGAAGGATGGGGAAACATTTATTGAGGGTTAAGAAGGATTCGGGAGAGGATTGGATGAGAAACCTGAAGCCGAAGTGAAAACTAAACAAGATGGGTTACCAGGAAAGTGTCTTTTAGTAAAACGGGCATATCTTGGCCTAGAAAATGAGTTACGGTACCCATAATATATGAATTTCATGTTTCTCAATGAGACAAATCTGAATATGAAGTCAGTTGCATCTTCGCGATATGCAAAGATGCTTAAAGTCGGCAAAAGTTAGGGTTTTCACTATATAAATGATTTTTTGACCCTATTTCGGATATTACGACTTCCAGAGATAAAAGAGGAGTTCTAGGGAGATTTTCCATCATTCCAAAGCTTCCGGTTTGTCCTAAGATCTTATGTTTATCAAGATAAGTACTTTAACGATTATGTCGATGTCCGGCTAATCGTATGTGTTCGTTCTAGGCTAAGGTTTTGTGTGAAATACTGTTGAAAACAGATTCTTATGCTTAATGAATAGAGCTTGATTGATTTTATATGGATTTGTCTTGCTTAATTAGTTATTTGGTTGATTAAGGTTTGTGTTTGCGATTATTGATTTGTGTAACGTTTGTTTGGTTGTTCATCAACAATTAGGGTTTAAGCTCTTGTGTCATTGAACTAGAATCATCAAACCTTATCATTGAGTTAGTTGTCATAGACATAGAATTGACAATTGTGGAGTCCGGGCTCATTTGTGTCAACAATTCTGTTGAGTTATCGTTTGTCATCATAAATCAAACCATAGGATTAGCAATTATTGCAAAACCAAAGATGAAAGAATCTGTGATTAACGTATGGAACACATAACCCGAACCTAGAATGAATGTTTTTTATTAATATTGTTTACAAAGTTTTTCTAAGTAATCGTTTAGTTTAATTAATCTTTTCTAAAAACCGTTTGACATTGTCTGTCCGCCTTAGTCAATAATTAATTAGTAATATTAAATAAACTTCACTTTCCTTGAGTTCCTGTGGAGACAAACTTACTTACCCGTACTAGTTTATAAGTATTTAAGTCTTTAAATAATTGTTTTTGAGTAGACCGCGACAGCCTACATCACGCGGAAGATGTGGAAGCTATACGGTTCGATCCCCGGCAACGGCGTGGAGCTAGAGATGGAGATGATGATGATGATGATGATGATGAAGAGGACAGATTAGGTGTTCTAGCCAAACAAGTGTTGCATTGCAGCCTACGAATTGCATAGCTCCACTGCGACAGAAGAGGTGTTCTAGCCAAACATTGGTACTAATGTCACGCGGGTGACCCGGGTTCAATCCCCGGCAACGGCGCCATTTTGACGTAGGCCGTCGCGGTCTACTCAAAAATAATTATTTAAAGACTTAAATACCTATAAACTAGTACGGGTAAGTAAGGTCGTCTCCACAGGAACTCAAGGAAAGTGCAAGTTTATTTAATATTACTAATTAATTATTGACTAAGGCGGATAGACGATGTCAAGCGGTTTTTAGAAAAGATTAATTAAACTAAACGATTACTTAGAAAAACTTTGTAAACAATATTAATAAAAAAACATTCATTCTAGGTTCGGGTTATGTGTTCCATACGTTAATCACATATTCTCTCGTCTTTGGTTTTGCAATAATTGCTAATCCTATGGTTTGATTTATGATGACAAACGATAACTCAACCGAATTGTTGACACAAATGAACTCGGACTCCACAATTGTCAATTCTATGTCTAGGACAACTAACTCAATGATAAGGTTTGATTAGTCTAGTTCAATGACACAAGAGCTTAAACCCTAAATGTTGACGAACAACCAAACAAATGTTACACAAATCGATAATCGCAAACACAAACCTTAATCAACCAAATAACTAATTAAGCAAGACAAATCCATATAAAATCAATCAAGCTCTATTCAATAAGCATAAGAATCTGTTTTCAACAGTATTTCACACAAAACCTTAGTTTAGAACGAACACATACGATTAGCCGAACATCGACATAATCGTTAAAGTACTTATCTTGATGAACATAAGATCTTAGGACAAACCGGAAGCTTTGGAATGATGAAAATCGCCCTAGAACTCCTCTTTTACCTCTGGAAGTTGTAATATCCGAAATAGGGTCGAAAAATCATTTATATAGTGAAAACCCTAACTTTTGCCGACTTTAAGCATCTTTGCGTATCGCGAAGATGCAACTGACTTCATATTCAGATTCATCTCGTTGAGAAACATGAAATTCATATATTATGGGTCCCGTAACTCATTTTCTAGGCCAAGATATGCCCGTTTTACTAAAAGACACTTTCCTAGTAACCCATCTTGTTCAGTTTTCACTTCAGCTTCAGGTTTCTCATCCAATCCTCTCCCAAATCCTTCTTAACCCTCAATACATGTTTCCCCATCCTTCCGTCTTCTCGAGTCTTGCTTAACCTTCATCTGGATGGCTTTGAATTAGCTCATTTAAGCTCCATAACTTCCAATGTTCTGAAAACACATAGCAATGCTTGAAGTACCAATGTTCATTCATTTATGTACCTAAATATAACTAATTAATATATAATAATAACTAACTTTTACCAAATACACATAGCAATGCTTGAAGTACCAATGTTCATTCATTTATGTACCTAAATATAACTAATTAATATATAATAATAATTAACTTTTATCAAATATCACATCCCTACACTTATCCTTTTTCGTCCAGAAAAAGACTTTGCAATGGAATCAGAATCAGAGACTATTTTCAAAATACTTTTTAGATTATCTTAATTAAGCACAAAGAACACAAAAACCGCGATTGCCGATATTGTTGTCCACTTAAACCTATTCCTCAATGCTTACCGGGAAAAATAAGGTGTGACAGTTTTATTAGTTCATATGATTAAAATGGAACCCACACCTTAAAGCCCTAAAGCCGCCTTACCATGCTTCATTATAGTTTTACCAAACTAGACCACCCCAACTTGACTTAAACCTTAAAATTAGACGATCAAAATTTTGCACATGTGTACAACTTTTAAGCCCATATGTAATAGCTAAGACGATCTTGGATATTTTATCGAAACCAACCCCAAAACGTAAGCATCAAAGTCTACCAAAATGGCCATTAGATACGATTAAGGTGCAATTAGGTAACCAACCAGTAAATAGCCCCCACTACATGACATACCCCTGTTATCAAGCAATACCCCGAAGTCCATCACCATACGTGAGTAGGCACGAATTCATTTGTAGGGCTTACATGTGACATGTCCCGTGTGGTCCGTTTCTTAATGGTAATGAGACGCGAGCACAGGGACCCCACATTACTAACAGCGTGGATGATCAAGTCAGTAGTGAATTTATACTTTTAAAGCACTTTTTGTGATCATGTTTATTGACTTATGAATTGGCAGATAAATTGCGGGTATGCTCTTTTTTAAGCGTATTTAATATAAATAAATCCACTTAGGATTTATGCATACCCAGATGATAAACCGCATACCGACCCATGGTCTCCGAACCCCAGGGCATCCCACCAATATAGGATTTAAGGCCATAAAACTATACGCCTATGAAGTGTTAACCACTTAACTAGCAGTATTTTCATTTATGTTTATATCACAAGCCATCTAGCATACTCTAATGTTAAGCCTATTCAACCATTGTACTATAGACTATTCATATTAAAATATATTTTTGGTGATTAAATCTAATAGAAAGGCTTGAGTATGGCCCAGTCTTTCATTCCAGTCCTTACACAGGCTTAGCTAAACAAACAAAACCCTCAAGGCGTTTCCCACTAAAAATCAAGCATTTTAAAGTTCAATTAAGTCTACAACAAAATTATCCTTTCATTCTCAAGGCTGAGCCTACCGACACATCCCAAATTAAGTGTGTTCCTGTTCTATTTATCACATATTATATAATAATTTTGAAAAATAACCCCCAATTTTTCTATCATTTTCCATTATTGTGCAAAAATTCTTAATTCAAGGAACATTAAATTTTTCAATTTCTCCCCCATCCCCACACTTGAGGCAAACATTGTCCTCAATGTTTAAAGTTTAACAATTGAAAATAGGGACGGGGTTAAAATTCACTTTGACAATTTAAAATCCAGGCCTAAAGTGATGGCGGTTATTAAATATACATAAATACAATTACACTTTCAACACAAAAACTAATAAAACAAATAAGGTTATGAAAACGAAATCACCTGATAGAAAAAATAACTCATGTGCAACTCTCGTGCCCTCAGTGATCTCTCAGTGAACTTATCTCCTCAACTCTCAAAAGTGATTATGCAAACTCTCAAACATGTAGAAGCAAGCTTCTCATAAGTGTTAAAAATATAGGTCTTTTAAACCGTTTGCAAAACAATTAATTTTTAAATTATCAACCGAGCTTAATTAATTTCATAACCAAATTTGTTAAACGAGTAAAAATGTTAAAAGACCTAACTCACTTTCGTAGGAACCACGATTGCATTTAGCGTATGCAACAAGCCCTTTAAACCTCCCGGTAGCCCGGGTGGACGAGTATGGTCTCGTGAGGGTTTATAGCGAACTCACCCATAAGGTTCAACTGCAACAAAAATATACACATACCTGAATACAAGGCCAGGTTGCCTCCCGGTTAGCGCTAAGTTTTTTTTAAGGTCTTCAGCTGGACCGTTACTTGATTTCTTCGTTATGGTGGTCTAATAGAGTGCTTACCTTCCTCCACCTCGATCTTCTTACTCCTCCAACATAGTGGTACACTGTCCATAACACTCCATCTTGGCCCGAAACATGCTAGTCTTCTTTGTTCATTTTCAAACCCCGATGGCTTCTTCAACTTCTTCTTTGGCGGTTTCTTCTTACTTGTTTTGCCAGTCTCATTATTAACCACTTTTTCCCTCGCATTCTTGATATCATCACATGAAATCGCCAATTCTCCAACATGAATCTCTACCGCATTCAGCTCCTCTATTTCTCTCTCCCGCTTCGACCTATCAAACACAAAACTTTCTTCTATGGTGTCATCCTCACTTACACAAGGAAGACACATGTTAGTAGCACCTGACCTAAAAGATTTAATTTCACAAGAATAATCAAATGAATTTGAAAAGATATACAAAACTAACTTACGAATACCAAAGGCCATGCACACTGTTCCGTCTCGGCAATTGATTTGAGTATTTGATACGGTCTCCCCAGTATCACTCTCGGCTCTTCTTCATTCTCTACCGGCTCATAATCTAGAACAAGAAAATCTTCAGGATAGTAAAATCACCAACCTTTACTGCAACTCCAACCATCTTCCCTCAGGGCCTTCTTCGAGTGAAATCAGCCAACACCGATGTGGTGTCAACTTATTGTAAAGGTCCAAACTCAAACCGGTCATAAACACTCCCCAGTAGAAAACTTACACTCGCACCATAATCAACTAGCGCCTTGGTGGTCTTGAACTCTCCAATCTGAATGGGAATAAGTGGTGCCCCTGTTTCAAATTCTTCAACCGTGTCATTCACTTCATGATCTTCAATTGTGATTGCACTCACGTGTACGTTTTTACCATTTGATGAACTGCAACTCTGATGGCTCGGATTCTTCACGGTATCACTTGGTAATTTGGATGGATTTCTCTTCAAACTAGCCACTTCTTATGCAAGCTGGCTCACCTGTTTATCCCTTGCAGCATTAGCTTTCTCTTGGAGCTCTAATTTTTGATTCACGCTTTTATTCTGAGCCTCTTGATCTGTCTTCATCTGCTTCAAAAAGTCCATCACATCCTTAATCGACTCATCCTTATTACCCGAAGAACTTCCCTGACCTTGTGCTCCCCCTTGATTTTGCTGACCCTGCTGATAGCTCTTCTAATAACTCTTGTTGTAACCCCCCGATTCTCTTTGATTATACCCGACTTGAGCGCTACCCTTCTTGTTCCCATATTGACGCTGATTTGTCTGATAACCTGCTTTTTGGGAATTACCTTGAAAGTTCGAGTTTTGCTGCGTGTTCGGGTTTCCATAGCTGAAATTGAGGTGGTTTCGGAGGCCCGGGTGATAGGTGTTCGAATTCATATTCATGTTATTATACGTCTTCTCACCCTGAACGAAATTCACCTCCTCTTTTTCCTCTTCTTCGTCTTCCATCACTACTCCATAAGTTGCCACCACATGGCCTATTCCTCCACAACCCTCACAAACTGGACACGCCTTTCCTGACTTGCCTTTTTCTTTCACTCCCACACCCATCAACTGATCCAACTTTCTCTCCAACCTAGCCATACGATCATCCAACTCACCACTATCCACGGCCTTCACAACCGCCCTTTTAACCATGCGATTTGACTAAGCTTGTCTCTTCGAGTTCACTGCATGTCTTTTCAAATGTTGCCAATCTTCATTATCATCATTAGTCAAAAACGACCTATTTGTGGTCGACTGAAGATCACGGACATCGCACTCGACAACCCGTCATGAAACGCTTTTATCAACTCCCACAGTGAAATCCCGTGATGCGGACAAGTTCTCAACAACCTCTTGAACGTCGTAAATGCTTCATGAAAAGTCTCACCCGACCCCTGCTGAAAATTTCTGATGGAGGTTCGGGCCTCGGAAGTTCTTTGCAGTGTGTAATACTCGTCTAAGAATTGCTGAGCCAGGTCTTGCCATATATAAATACTTGCTGACGGTAACGATAAAAACCACTGCTTCGCTAGATCTTTAAGACTGAACTGAAAAACCACTAGCTTGACTTCATCGGCAGTGAACCCTTGACTTGAGATGGTGGCATAAATAGCATTAAATTCGCTCAAATGTAGGTATGGCTCTTCAGATGCTTTCCCGTGGAAAGTAGGCATCCTGGTCAGGTTACTCTGTCTTACTGAAAACTTCCTTCCTTCTCTAACCGGGATCACAATGGGAAGCGGGTTCGGGGCCACTTGAGGAATAAAGTGACTTTGAACTCCTCGAACGGGCGGTCGAACAAATGCCCTCGGGACCCCATCATCAAACTCATACTCGGGAAATTGCGGCTCGACAATTTCTTGTCTTCTTTGGGCTTAACCGTTTTTCGGTGGTTGAACGGGTTCGGGTGTTTGGTTTCGAGAGGGTTGTTGTTGTCTTCTAATATACTGACCCTCTTGTGCGTCTTCCATATCCTCATCATCCTCAAAATCGTCAAATCCCCTTCGCCGATCATATTCGAACTCGACCCTGTTGTGTGGTGGTTCAGACCTGATGGAACGATCATCTCTCATTTGATATCTTCTTTGAGCTCTCGGGTTTTGGTTTTGGTGAATAGGTGGCTTGAATGGTGGTAGGTCATGGAGTGGTGGGTTTTGTGGAAGGTGTTGTGTGTTTTCAGGAACTTGGAAGCTATGGAGCTTAATGAGGATATTTACGGGCATGGAATGAAGGCTTAGAAGTGAGAGATTGGAAGTGCACGCATCACGAGGCATTAAAGTGAATTAAAAGATTTTTCTGCTGAAAAATGCATCTTCCCGATACGCGAAGATGCAGGAGGGGCAACTTCGTGATACGCGAAGTTGCAGGACAGGGCCCAACTATTTTTTCCTTCGCGATACGCGAAGAAGCAAGCCAGAACATATACGCGAAGATGCTCAAAGTCGGCAAAAATTAAGGTTTGCCTTATATAAACCCCTTAACCTCCCCGTTCGGATTATTATGACTTCCAGAGGCAGAAGAGGTGTTCTAGGGCGACTTTCATCCATCCTAAAGCTTCCGGTTTGTCCTACGATCGTATGTTCATCAAGATAAGTGCTTTAACGATTATGTTGATGCTCGGCTAAAATCCTGTGTTCATTCTAGGCTAAGATTTTTGTGTGAAGTACTATTTTGATCAGATTCTAATGCTTAATGGTTATATGATTTGTCTTGCTTAATTAGTTATTTGGTTGATTAAAAGGTTGTGTTTGCGATTATTGATTTGTGTAACGTTTGTTTGGTTGTTCATCAACATTTAGGGTTAGGCTCTAGTGTCCTTGAACTATAATCATCAAACCTTATCATTGAGTTAATTATCCTAGACATAGAATTGGTAATTGTGGTGTCCGAGTGCATTTGTGTCAACAATTCGGTTAGGGTATCGTTTGTCATCATAAATCAAGCCATAGGACTAGCAATTATTATAAAACCAAAGACTAAAGAATCTGTGATTGACGTATGGAACACATAACCCGAACCTAGAATGAATGCTTTTTAATTAATATTGTTTACAATCTTTTCAAGTAATCGTTTAGTTTTAATTAATAAATATTTTTCTAAAAACCGCTTAACATCGTCTGTCCAACTTAGTTTAATAATTAAATTAGTAGTATTATAATTAGCACTTTCCTTGAGTCTCTAAGGAGATGACCTTACTTACCCGTACTAGTTTATAGGTATTTAAGTCTTTAATTAATTGTTTTTTAGTAGACCGCGACAGCCTATGTCATTCTTGCAAAATTTTCCATTTGAGAATTCACAAATTCTGTACCATTATCACTTCTAAACATTTTTACAGTTGCATTAAACTGATTCTTAACCATATTACAAAATGTTTGAATATTATAAAAAACTTCACTTTTGTTACTCATCAAATATACCCATACAGCCCTAGAGAAGTCATCAACAACAGTTAGAAAATACCTATACCCCTCTTTACTAATAACCCTATAAGGTCCCCACACATCTAGGTGAATTAGTTCACCTACGAAGTTTGATTTGTGATCACCAAGTGGAAAAGGATCATGCCTCTGTTTAGCTAAATGACATACCTCACACGGAATATTTTCATTTAATGTACCAATTTTAAGATCATTCTTTAACACATTTAGAACTTGATGTGCAGGATGTCCTAGCCTAATATGCCATAGATTTACCTGATCAAAAATATTAAAACAAACTTTAAAACCACTAGAAGACTCCCAGCAAAAATATAAACCATCAATTTGACTACTAGTCACCAGGGTTCTCTTTGTGAGTGAATCCTGAATATAACAGTTTGTTTCATTAAAGAGAATTGAAAGCTTATTGTCTTTAGCAAGCTTATAAACAGAAAGTAGATTTATAAAATATTCAGGAACAACAAACACGTCAGTAAGAATGACGTCTTTTGTTAATTTTAAACTTCCAATTTTAGTTACAATAGCATTAGATCCATTCGGATGCTTAACAGAAATGTTAAATTCATAGACATCAACTGAATCAAAAATATCAATATCATTCATTACCATGTGTTGATTAGCTCCTGAATCAACTACCCACCCTCTATTTGCATTAGTTATACTACTACTATTGAAACAGAAAACACTTTTAACAAAAGGCTGGCAAGAAAATTTGCATCGAAAAATACCTCCAACATTGGAGCTTTGTTGTACATTATCACTTTTTTCATGCAATAAACCTAGTAGTTTTGACACTTGTTCAGGAGTTAAAGAGCTAGAAACATTGTTAGATGAGGAAGTCTTGTTAGGATTAGAATTATTAGAATTAAATTGCTTATTTGCTGATTAAGGTTTATTAAATTGGGGATAACCAACTAATTCAAAACGCCTTTCTATTGTGTGTCCAATTTTATTACAATGTTCACATTTAAAGTTAGGGTTAGGTCCTCTACTAAACCTTTTCTTATTGTCAAGATATTGAGAGTTCTTAGAAACAAACCCAACGTTTTGGGTTTGTCCCTTAGACAAGCCATTAGGATTCCTATGTGACTCCTCTCTAGATACAACTGAAAACGCAACCTTGACAGTAGGTAAAGGTTCCCTAGTTAGAAGATTTGTTCTAACAGGTTGGTAGACATCATCCAACCCCATTAAAAACTGCATTAGTTTTATTAATTGGCTAAAATCATTAAAGCCTTTTGATGCTTGACAAGAACATGAGGGCAACTGAACAATAGCATCAAATTATTTCCACATAGCAGTAAGCTTGTGGTAATAATCTGATACTGACGATCCATTCTGACTTAAAACATTAATTTTTGATACAAGTTAAAAACAACAGAACCATCAATTTTTTCATATGTTTCCCTCAGTTCTTCCCAGACCTCATAGGCTTGTTGAGAATAAACTTGTCCTACATACAGTTCCTCACACACAGAATTAAAAATCCATGTAAGCACAATAGAGTTACATTGCTCCCACTGACCTATTAACACCTCCCACTGATCTATTAACACCTGATCATTAGTTGGTTTCATACATTTACCAGTAACAAACCCTAGCTTATTTTTAACTTGTAATGCTAATTTCATAGCATTAGCCCATACATAGTAATTTTCTGTTCCTTTCAACTTTATACTAACTATTGACAAATTACTTGAATCACTAGGGTGCAAATATAACGGATCACTTGGATCAAGTTTACTAATAAGTGTCTCATTATTACTAGTATCACCCATTTAACACACAAATAGAAATAAGGCACATAAGCAATAAAAGAATAACACACAAGTAATGCAAACGTAAATCAAATATAACTGGGGATATCTCTCCATGTTCAAACTGGCCCAACTAGTCCAATAGCAACAAGACCTATTGCCAACACAATGTAAATCTATCAAATTAAAGACAAGAATTCAGAAAAAGAACGATCTCACAATGATTCTCCAAAGCAAGCAAGAACCAGAAAAACAGTAATCGCTCAGCTACTAGCCAACAATCAACAATCGTTCACCAGAACCTTCAAATTAGGGTTCACGATTGAAACCCCTAAATCTTCAATCAAAAAAAAGAACACGCGGAAAACGTAGTGACAGAACCATCGTTTGCTCTGATACCATGTCAGAAATCCACATCTTCTATTATTGTAACATATTGAACCAAGAACACAATTGAACCTCCAACAACACATATTTGAATACCAATGAACAATCTGAACACATCTAATTAGATCATCATTGTGATGATCTAACACAACTACAACCAAGAATTTAATCTCTAGAACAATATCTCAATCTAATAGGTGAATAAGAGATGAAACCCTAGAAAGAAACAAGGGATGAACAGAAGAAAAAATAATCTCTCTCAATAATACTCATGTGCACTCTTACTTCTTTTATATTGCTAAGCTTGTTGACTCTTTGACCCTCATCTCCAATCAACCGAACAAGCCCAAAGCCATCCTTCGTATCCATACTTTAGCTATCCTAGGCCCACAAGCATGCTGACCCGAAACTTCTTTTAACGGGTCCTCCGACATATTTATCACAAACAAATAAAAACACAATAAGAAACTATTAACAATGATATTAATAATTGAATTGAAAAGATTACTAATATATTTTTGACAGTTCATATGCCTTTTAGGCACTTGATCAACAGTGAAAATTTGTTATCAAACGAAATAACTAGTCAAATGCTGCTCGTTTATGGAGGCGCTGAGTATTAACTGGACTACACTATATAATCAACCAGTTAACCGCCAATTTGCTAACAGTCAATCATAATAAACTAACGTCAAAAACTTTTGACACATAAATTCAAACAGATTTTAAACTTAAAGCAAAATATGAATAAATGGAAACTCACAAGGTCAGAGGAGGCCTGGATTTGAAGTCACCTTACCGAATTGATCAGACTACCCTGTTGAACCTGTCAAACAACATGATTCGCCAACCCGTTTAAGATAATTCATGCATTGACCTTATAAGTGATTGTGATTCATTTGCTTATATTACTCTAAACACAACACATGAGAAACTAGACACCCAATTTCCAAAACATAACTGTAATTTTACTTCAAAATATAAAATGCCCTGAAATCTTAATATTTCTGGAAAACAAAATGTAATAATTACATCAAATTTGACAATTACAATTTTTTACCCAATAATCATTTTGTTAAAAAAAAGAAAGAAAAAAAAAAGAAACTTACAGCAGCACGATTTTTTAGCTTATTAAGCAATGAAACACTTCTACACAACACCATCGTCAAGGATCAAAGTCAATTGCAAATAATTTAATAAAAGAAATCAAATTTTATGGCGTTAGTGTACCAAGCTACATAGAAAGAGTCGAAATCGATGGAAATTGTACAGCCTTTAATTTAATTTAATTTCGTAAGCAAAATATGTTGTTACAGATTTTTATTATTATGTAAAATACAATTAAGAAAAAATTCAAAAAAAGGGTAAAATGGGTTTGTTTCGATTCATGAATGTGTGTGTCGTGTTAGTGTTCATATGTATGTGCAACTTATGCCAATGATTTTAGACCCGGTCTAGACGTCGATCTGGACGCCTTACCGGGTCAAAGATTGGACTGACCCGAGAGGGCGGACCAGTGTTTGACCTGGATGACGTCATAAATAATTTAAATATATATTTACGGGTTAGGTTAAAATAAAAACCCACTTGAGTTGTGAAAACTCTAGAAACTCATTCTCAACCACATGTTTTTAATTAAAGATTAAATCTTGTGGTCTACAATTAAAGTTAATAAAAATGTTAACATAAATATAACTTTTTCTCTCTCCTAAAAACATATAAAAAAATTCGTAAAAAAATGTTAAAAAATAGCAAAACGATTTTTTTTAATGTTTCGATGTTTTGTATTAAATGTTACAACATATATTACATATAATAAATAAAAAAAAACGATGTTACATAGGGTTTTCGTGGGTTTTCACAACTCAAGTGGGTTTTCATTCTATACTTTGCCTATATATATATATATATTGTCTAATGGATAGGACAGAGGTCTTCTAAACCTTTAGTATAGGTTCAAATCCTATTAGACGCAATTTTTTTCAAGATCTTTTTTTAGATTTCGAGATCAAAAAATCAATTTTGCATGATTTGAATCCGAAACGTTTGAGTACCCTTTTTATTTTATTGAAAAAATGGTTGAAAGGGTTGATCAATTTGTTTAGGCTGCTTGTTCCTGAAGTATAAAACATTCCCTCTGTTCCTGAATAGCTTCTTTCAAAATGGCTTTCGCTTCCTCGGTAAATGTCTTGGTAGAAGATATTATTTCTTGAAACTGCGGTTTATTGGTTTTTAAGTAAGTACGTAACTCAACCAGAAATTTCCTTACCTATCCAATTTCTAATGAATCGAGATAACCGTTTGTTCCGGTATAAATAGTAAGTATCTGTTCTTCTACCGCGAGAGGGGCGGATTGGGATTGTTT
The DNA here is from genome assembly GCF_021521415.1 of Bidens hawaiensis. NCBI lineage: Eukaryota > Viridiplantae > Streptophyta > Magnoliopsida > Asterales > Asteraceae > Bidens > Bidens hawaiensis. Next base: position 115,949 of record NW_027505830.1, read on the forward strand.
AAGCAATTCGCGTAATCGTTGACCTCTTGCCAATTGATTCTGAGTAGCTTTATCGAGATCAGAAGCAAATTGTGCAAAAGCTTCTAATTCTGCGAATTGTGCCAGTTCCAGTTTTAATTTACCGGCTACTTTTTTCATAGCTTTAATTTGAGCTGCAGACCCCACTCTGGAAACAGAGATACCCACATTAATAGCAGGTCGGATTCCAGCATTGAATAGGTCGGCAGATAAGAATATTTGTCCATCAGTAATCGAAATGACATTAGTAGGAATATAAGCCGAAACGTCTCTCGATTGGGTTTCAACTATTGGTAAAGCGGTCATACTTCCTTCACCTAAAAGAGAACTTAATTTAGCAGCTCTTTCCAAAAGGCGTGAATGTAAATAAAAAACATCCCCTAGATAAGCCTCGCGCCCAGGCGGTCTTCGTAATAGAAGAGACATTTGACGATAAGCTTGCGCTTGTTTAGAGAGATCATCATAAATGATTAAAGTGTGTAGTTCACGGTACATAAAATATTCAGCCAGAGCTGCTCCTGTATGAGGAGCGAGGTATTGTAATGTAACAGGGGAATCCGCCGTTTCGGCTACCACAATAGTATATTCCATCGCGCCCCTTTCCTGGAAAGTAGTAACTACCTGAGCCATAGAAGATGCTTTTTGACCAATAGCTATATAAACGCATATTACATTTTGGCCTTGTTGATTTAGAATTGTATCTGTTGCTACTACTGTTTTACTGGTCTGTCTATCCCCAATAATTAATTCTCGCTGAGCACGTCCTATGGGAATCATTGAATCAATAGCAATAAGCCCTGTTTGAAGAGGCTCATATACAGACGTCGAGAAATAATCCCCGGAGCGGGTGATTCAATTAACCTATATTCAGAAGATGAAATTTCACCTCTACCATCAATAGGTTTAGCCAGGGCGTTAATAACACGACCCAAATAGGCCTCACTCACCGGTATCTGAGCAATTCTTCCTGTTGCTTTTACAGAACTCCCTTCTTGTATCAGCAAACCATCACCCATTAAAACAACACCAACATTAGTTGATTCCAAAGTAAGAGCAATACCTATTGTACCTTCTTGAAATTCTACTAATTCACCCGCCATTACTTCATCAAGACCATGAATACGAGCAATACCATCACCTACTTGAAGTATGGTATCGGTATTTACAATCTTTACTTCTCTATTATATTGCTCAATACGTTCACGGATAATATTACTAATTTCGTCGGCTTGAATGGTTACCATGAGTATTTCTTAATTCTTTTTTGAAAAAAAAAAATCAATAAAAAAAATAAAAAATAATACCTAAACTAAAGTAGAAGGACTAATCCGTTATTTGTTTCATCGCCGCCAATATGCCAATATTGGCACTGGATAGTACATAAATGTAACTCGTTGTTTAAACAACTATTCAGAGTTCCTAGAGCTCCTTGTAAGGCTTGTTGGAAAACCCGTTGTCGGACTTGATTACTGGCCTTTTGTTGTTCAAAATTTATAGTTTCATTTTTGTAATTTTCTAGTTGTTCCAAAGTCTTATAAGTTGAATCAATCAAATTCAATTTTTCTCTCTCTATTTCAGAGTATCCATTCACGCGAAACTCGTCTGCTTCTATTTCTACTTTCCGCAAGCGAGCCCGGGCTTTTTCCAGCTGTTCTATGGCCCTTTCGCGCAATTCTTCTGAATTTCTAATAGTATTCAAGATTCTCTTTTTTCGATTATCTAATAAATCACTTAATGAAAGTAGATTATCTTTCCATTCATTTCAAAAATTCCATGATCCCTTCCCGAACCAAACATGAATCTTTCGATTCATTTGGCTCTCATGCTCAATATAAATTCCCTTATTTTGATTGTTAATGTACTGAGCCTATCCTCTATTCTTTTGTCATATTCCAAAATGAAATCAAAATCAAAAGGAATCACTAATCCAAGATCAAAATATTCGGAGGACTCTTCTGACCAAACAAAAAATATGTAATTGTCAGCAAAGTTGTTTACTTTTTTTAATCCAAGAATTTTTTCTTACTTTATAAACAATAAATAGGTCATCGATTCAGCATTGGCTAAAAAACCCCAATAAGTAGTTCAAATCATTTTCGATATGAGTGTTTTATATTGATAAAATATTTATTTTGAAACCATATCTATCTTAACATAGTGGTAGAAATAATACCATGCTGCGTCTGGACTTCAAACAGTATAGCTTTAACCATGTTAATGGTCTCACATTATTGGTTGATGGAGAATCAAAGTGGATTTTCCAATAAATTACGAAATGCTATAGTTCTTACATATGATTTCTGAATTGATTCAGAAGTAATTCGCGAGATCATGCACTCTTCTTTCTTAGATATCATTTTCCTAGTTATAACAGAAAAAGTACATCTGGTTGGATCCAGCCTATTCTTGAAATAAACAACTCGCACACACTCCCTTTCCAAAAAAGATCAAGACCCCAAGCACTACACTTAGATTTATTAGATTTGTTGCTAAAATATCGGTATTAAACCCGAAACTCCCGGCGGATGGCCAGTGGCCCAAAGAAACGAAAGAATCGATTACATTTTTCATATGATCTCCTCGTATAGATAGACTAAAAAATAGAACTGAGTTATTTTTGTATTACTTTGTTCTATTTATATATATATAGTTATAGTTTCCTACTTTCTAAATCGAATCAAAAATCTATTCGATTTAGAAATCATGAATTACCTCCTTGGTCCCACCCTCCTCTTAAAAACTAAAAAAAGGCCTACGAACACGAATGGGAAAAATGAAAGCGATTTGGTATGCTAATTCCTCATCTGCAAATCAGTCCTTCCCGTGGATTATTTTCTCAACGAATAAGTAATTCTAGGAATGAAATCTTTATATAATTCGAAAAAACAAAGCACAAGTCCAGGGCAATAAAATAAGAAAAAGAAAAATTTTTCATATTTATAATATTAAACAAAAGGATTAGCAAATAAAAGTGCTAATGCTACAACCAGGCCATAAATTGTTAAAGCTTCCATAAAAGCTAGGCTAAGCAATAAAGTACCTTGTATTTTTCCTTCCGCCTCGGGCTGTCTCGCGATACCTTCTACAGCTTGACCCGCAGCAGTACCTTGACCAACTCCAGGTCCAATAGAAGCAAGCCCCACAGCCAATCCAGCAGCAAAAACGGAAGTGGCAGAAATCAGTGGATTCATGATAAGTTCCTCGTACCCAAAAAAATGGTTAATGATACATTCAACCAATGAACTATGACTTAATTATTCCATTGCTACGATTCATCCAGTCGAAGTAACTACGAACTTCGAATTCAAGTAATAACATTATTGAATTAATAACATTATTGAATCATCAAAATTACTTTGATATCTCTTATTTAGTTTCTCTCAATAAATTATTTGTGAATCCATACAAATTTAGTTTTTCCGTTTTTTTTGTCCCGAATCGCTCTTTGAATTCTTCGATTTTTTGATTGACTTAATCCGTTTATTCATTCAACTCACAGTCACAGATGAGACAAAAGGACTTCTATAGAATCCCCATCTACATTCACATTCGATTAGTAGGGAAAATTAGATATATCTTTAGCTCGTATATAACTAGTCAATATCTAATATCACATATACGTGTCTTTTTTCCACAATGTAAACCAACTCTTTCAATTCAATTTGATAAGGATGCGTCTAACCCTTGACAAGGGTTAACTTATAGCCATTCAATTCCATATACTTAGTTCGACCTACCCTCTACGAATCTTTTATGAACCCCGCTTTTTATCAATTATCCTTTCCCTTCCCCCTTCATTTATCATTTTTATCATTATCCTGCAACCTAAATTGATAAGATAATCAACAGATAAATTGATTGGGCCGAATCGTTTCATAGAAATTGATTTGATTGATCTAAGTTCATACAATTTATTATTTATTAATATTTTCGTTTGGTCAATCGGTGAATAAAATGAATCGAAAAGGGGAATCATTCTATAGAACATCCTTTTTTTAATAACGTTAAATAATACGTGGTAATACCACAAGACT
>NW_027505830.1:122500-130259 GCF_021521415.1 Bidens hawaiensis
GCTAAAACCCGCGCGGTTTCTTGAAAACTCGCTTCGGATATGAAACTTTGAGTATTCATAGATGCTCTTGTTATTCCCAATAAGACGGCTTGGTAACAGATCGCTTCTTCCAAAGCGCGCCCCATTCGTTCCGCTCGCAACAATCCAATTAGTTCTCCAGGCGAAAAAACATTAGACATTTCATCTTCTGAAACCAACACTTTTGATGTTATTTGACGCACAATAATTTCTATATGCCTATTATGTATCTGCACCCCCTAGGATCGATAAACCTTTTGGACCTTATTAACCAAAGAGATACGACTTTGCACTATAGTTAGCTCAACACCAATAAAGAATGCCCAAGGAATTCCAAGAATTCTTGTTATACATTTATTCCAACCCTCAATCCTCTTTTCGAGATTCATCGATATTGATTCAATCGAACGCACTTCTAACACCTGTTCCACTTTTGGAAGACCTTGCGTTATATCACCAAATCTTGATTTTTCATATATAAATGTGACTAATGTATCTCCTTCATAAAGGATTTCCCCATAATGTCCATGAATAGTTGCTCATGGAGTAGCCAATAAGGCTTAGCTGATCGTATTACCACAGAGTCAACTTGAATAATTAGAACTTGGCCTGATTTTAAATGCGGTCCTTTTTTTGCTATACATACATTTTGACAAAGAAACTGCCCAAGATTAACGATTGTATATGTCTCTTCACAATAATTGTAATGGAGAAAATACCAATTCAAATTGAATGGATTTAAAATGATGTTACTACATGAATAGGGATTATAAATTTGACCATTTTCATCCAGTAAATAATATTGAAGTATTTGAAAAATATTTTTTAAATTGTCCAGTTGCAAATAGTTAGTTACCAAGATCTGATTATGGGTTATTAAATAGGAAAATAAATCGAAATGATAAATTGGAAAGCCTGTTCCTAAGGGGCCTAAAGAATTCCTAATTGGAATTAGGGGGTCCTTTTTGATTGATTCTTTTATCACATGGGGAGATTTTACATCGTTGAATGGGCCTATTCGAGAACAATTGGATGATGACAAAATTATCAAAGATTGAGATTCCTTATTTTGATTCAACAATGTATGAATAGTTCCTTGATTTGGATTATGGGATTCTTGAATCCTTGCTTTTTTATAGGAATAAATGGAAGAAAACGGATTAACATTAGCGCGATCTGATCCATTCTCAGAAATCAATCTTGAACCCGGCAGATCGTTCCTTTTTCGGGTATATGAAATAGGTGACTTCGCTAAGTCTATTCTTAGAAAATCTCTAATCAAACCATTTGTTCTTATTTCAACAAAAGAAGCACAGGCCTTTTCGATCTTTTTGCCTTGGTCCTAATTCAACATTAAACAAGTCCGAACTAATTGAATACTTTTGTCCCAAATTTCCAGAATTGGGTCGTAATAAAGGATATAATTGACAACCCGAAGTTGTAGATTTTCACTTTCCTGCAGGAGATCCGCCGGGAAAAGTCTTCCTAAATTTATACCATCCGTTTTTTTATATGGGACTATAGGTTGAACCAAAACAAAATAATTTTTTTCATACCTGGAAAGTTTCATTCGTTGGATATAGAGCCAATTTTTCAATTTTTTGTATTTTTTGGAATTTTGTTTTCCCCCTCCTGGTGGTATCAATCGGAATGCCTTATTTGTCTTTCCAGGAAAATGGATATCTCCAGAAAGTATTATCAGTTTAATTTTTTCTGCTTTTTTCTTCACGCAGACCAATCCGCCTACTCGACTTCTTCTATTTAAAGTGATTTGTGTATCTACCCCAATAATACTATTGTGCCGTACCATTATGGAAGAAGATTCGGCCAAAATGTGGACTTCCGCGAGAATAAAAAAAATGGATTTACTTCCTTTTGGTATTTTGGCCAAAATACCTTGACTCCTCTATACTCAATCAAATCCTCTTCGTTGACGATTGAATTCAGTTCTCTAGTCTCATATTTAGTAAGTCCCGAGCTCTTGCTTATATATCGAGGATCATCGAAATAAGCAAGAATACTATTTATATGGAGAATACCATTTCTAGGGATTTCAATTACTATACCTGAAGAAGGTATTAGTTGGTTCTCGCCTTCTTGAATCGAGTCGAGTGGGATGATGACTCTATTTCTTCTCCTCTTTGCCAATAAATCAGAATTTCCCTCGAGAATGCCCGGATATCTGAGATTACAACGACTAGTACATGTCATTCGATTCAGTTCTAAATAATAAGGAATCCTATCTCCTTTTTTATTTTTACCAGAAAAAAAAGAACAAAAAAATTTGTGTCTCGCTTGATTATTAGTTACTGAGGGGCTAGAAATGTATCTTCGCTATATATATATATATATAAAATTCATATACATTTTAAAAATAATAATAACAAAAAATAATAATAATAACAAACTTTAATGTTTATTTATGTTTTATACATTGTTTTTTAAATATATATGATTTATGTTTGATCAATGGAGACATCAATGAAGCCTGGTTGGTTGGCTCATGGGGTAATTATTAAAGTTTCTATCTCTGAAATGACTCAAGTTTGAATCCCGGCTGTCGAAGCACGAAATGAATCTTACCTGATCCATGACGATGTTTCCACGGATTTTCGAGATGAACGAACCACGTCTTGATCTTCTTCTTCTGCGGCTGCGCCTGTGACCTGCAATGCTGGGACCTGCAATGGTTTCGGGGGTGTGGAGGCGACTGCTAAGATATCCTGAGGATTTCTTGTTCACAGACACAAAAAGGTGGTGGTGGCTCTTATTGAGCATGACCCCTAATAAGGAGATGGAGACCTCCTTATATAGAGAGTCTCATGGCCACCATCATGGTACCCTAATGGGCCTAGCCCAATTAGGGTTACCTCCACAAAACCCCCTCAGCCCAATAACATTGTATTAGTCCATGTAATAAAATAAGCCAAACATAATAGATTTAGGGTTGTAGAACCGGGTTTTAGTACCATACCCCTACAAGCCCCCCAAGTCCAGTGTTGCTCCTGGGCGCGCAAGCGTCTAGGTGGAGCGCTGGACTTTATAAGGTGTGAGGCGGTTTTTTCCCTTTTCTTTGGCCTTGTCTTTATTGTCTGAGTTTTGGGAGGTTTTCCCCATGATGGTGACAAGCTGTAAAAATAATGAAGCCTGCGCGTGAGGCGGCTTACGAGCTGTAATAATAGAGCCTGCGCGAGAGGCGACTTGCGAGCTATGAGAATAATAATGCCTGCGCGCGAGAGGCGACTTACGAGCTAAGAATAATAAAGCCTGCGCGCGAGAGGCGACTTATGAGCTAAGAATAATAAAGCCTGCGCGCGAGAGGCGTCTTACGAGCTGAGAATGATATAGCCTGCGCGTGAGGCGCCTTACGAGCTATGAGAATAGTAAAGCCCGCGCGCGAGAGGCGTCTTATGAGCTTTGAGAATAATAATTAAGCTGGCGCGCGGGGCGACTTACGAGCTGAGAATAATAAAGCCTGCGCGCGAGAGGCGTCTTACGAGCTGTAGCATAATAAAGCCTGCGCGAGAGGCGTCTTACGAGCAAAGAATAATAAAGCCTGCGCGCGAGAGGCGTCTTACGAGATGTAGCATAATAAAGCCTGCGCGTGAGGCGTCTTACGAGCTAAGAATAATAAAGCCTGCGCGCGAGAGGCGTCTTACGAGCTGTAGCATAATAAAGCCTGCGCGTGAGGCGTCTTACGAGCTAAGAATAATAAAGCCTGCGCGCGTGAGGCGTCTTACGAGCTGTAGCATAATAAAGCCTGCGCGAGAGGCGTCTTACGAGCTAAGAATAATAAAGCCTGCGCGCGAGAGGCATCTTACGAGCTGTAGCATAATAAAGCCTGCGCGTGAGGCGTCTTACGAGCTAAGAATAATAAAGCCTGCGCGCGAGAGGCGTCTTACGAGCTGTAGCATAATAAAGCCTGCGCGTGAGGCGTCTTACGAGCTAAGAATAATAAAGCCTGCGCGCGAGAGGCGTCTTACGAGCTGTAGCATAATAAAGCCTGCGCGTGAGGCGTCTTACGAGCTAAGAATAATAAAGCCTGCGCGCGAGAGGCGTCTTACGAGCTGTGAAAGTAATAAAGCTTGCGCGCGAGAGGCGTCTTATGAGCTCTGAGAATAATAATTGAGCTGGCGCGTGAAGCGACTTACGAGCTGTGAATATAAAAGCTTGCGCGTGAGGCGTCCTATGAGCTTTGAGAATAATAATTGAGCTGGCGCGTGAAGCGACTTACGAGCTGTAAGAATAACAACAGCTTGCGCGCGAGGCGTCTTATGAGCTGTGTGAATAATAAAAGCCTGCGCGTGAGGCGACTTACGGGCTGTAAGAATAACAACAGCTTGCACGCGAGGCGTCTTATGAGCTGTGTGAATATAAAAGCCTGCGCGTGAGGCGACTTACGAGCTACTTTATGTCCCGCGCCACGTGCAGATGTTGCATGCGCGTGCGCGTAGACTTTGGTTTTGTGTTATGCGCCACGCGCAGATGTTGCGTGCGCGTGCGTGTAGACTGTGACATGTGTGAGCATGTGATGCGTAAGCATGTGTAATAGGCGTGAGCATATGTGATGCGTGAGCATATGGTATGAGGATTCCCAACCCTTAAGTTTGGCGCGTAGCCATATGGGATATTATGAGGATTCCAAACCTTGAAGTTTGGCGCGTAGCCATATGGGATATTATGAGGATTCCCAACCTTGAAGTTTGGCGCGTAGCCATATGGGATATTAGGAGGATTCCCAACCTTGGCGCGTAGCCATATGGGATATTAGGAGGATTCCCAACCTTGGCGCGTAGCCATATGGGATATTAGGAGGATTCCCAACCTTGAAGTTTGGCGCGTAGCCATATGGGATATTATGAGGATTCCCAACCTTGAAGTTTGGCGCGTAGCCATATGGGATATTAGGAGGATTCCCAACCTTGGCGCGTAGCCATATGGGATATTAGGAGGATTCCCAACCTTGGCGCGTAGCCATATGGGATATTATGAGGATTCCCAACCTTGAAGTTTGGCGCGTAGCCATATGGGATATTAGGAGGATTCCCAACCTTGGCGCGTAGCCATATGGGATATTAGGAGGATTCCCAACCTTGGCGCGTAGCCATATGGGATATTAGGAGGATTCCCAACCTTGAAGTTTGGCGCGTAGCCATATGGGATATTATGAGGATTCCCAACCTTGAAGTTTGGCGCGTAGCCATATGGGATATTAGGAGGATTCCCAACCTTGGCGCGTAGCCATATGGGATATTAGGAGGATTCCCAACCTTGGCGCGTAGCCATATGGGATATTATGAGGATTCCCAACCTTGAAGTTTGGCGCGTAGCCATATGGGATATTAGGAGGATTCCCAACCTTGGCGCGTAGCCATATGGGATATTAGGAGGATTCCCAACCTTGGCGCGTAGCCATATGGGATATTAGGAGGATTCCCAACCTTGAAGTTTGGCGCGTAGCCATATGGGATATTATGAGGATTCCCAACCTTGAAGTTTGGCGCGTAGCCATATGGGATATTAGGAGGATTCCCAACCTTGGCGCGTAGCCATATGGGATATTAGGAGGATTCCCAACCTTGGCGCGTAGCCATATGGGATATTATGAGGATTCCCAACCTTGAAGTTTGGCGCGTAGCCATATGGGATATTAGGAGGATTCCCAACCTTGGCGCGTAGCCATATGGGATATTAGGAGGATTCCCAACCTTGGCGCGTAGCCATATGGGATATTAGGATTCCCAACCTTGAAGTTTGGCGCGTAGCCATATGGGATATTAGGAGGATTCCCAACCTTGAAGTTTGGCGCGTAACCTGATGCGCGCATGCACGGCGATAGAGTGGTGACTCGTGAGTGCGCGTGCATGGCGGAGGTCTCTTGCGCAAAACCCAGATGGTGGTTTCCGCGGCGGCACATGCACGGCTGCGGAGTGAGAATCCACGGGCGTGCGTACATGGCGGCGGAAGTCTGGTAATTTCTGGATCTGCAATTTTAGAGTCAGATCTGCAACTTTAGACCTAAAATCCAGGTCTGTAATCTAGATCTAGATCTGTAAATCAGATCTGGACAGATCTGAAGCCCGGAGCAGATTTAAAACCATCACAGATCACGGAGATCTGATCATTCGAATCAGGCCGTTTCTTCTTGCCCAGATCTGGAAGCCTCTTTTTAGATCTATAGATCTTTTTGAACTTTAAGAGAACAAGCTTTGAAGCCTTTTTCTGTAAACTTCCAGACCTGTGTTTTTCTTGGGAGAGATCTGACAGCCGAGATGAAGATCGAAGGGCAGTTCGTTGCCGTCCCACGGATGGCGCCAATGTCGAAGCACGAAATGAATCTTACCTGATCCATGACGATGTTTCCACGGATTTTCGAGATGAACGAACCACGTCTTGATCTTCTTCTTCTGCGGCTGCGCCTGTGACCTGCAATGCTGGGACCTGCAATGGTTTCGGGGGTGTGGAGGCGACTGCTAAGATATCCTGAGGATTTCTTGTTCACAGACACAAAAAGGTGGTGGTGGCTCTTATTGAGCATGACCCCTAATAAGGAGATGGAGACCTCCTTATATAGAGAGTCTCATGGCCACCATCATGGTACCCTAATGGGCCTAGCCCAATTAGGGTTACCTCCACAAAACCCCCTCAGCCCAATAACATTGTATTAGTCCATGTAATAAAATAAGCCAAACATAATAGATTTAGGGTCGTAGAACCGGGTTTTAGTACCATACCCCTACACCGGCATACACATTTCATTTTGGATTTAATAAAAATGGGTTTTACGGTTCACCCACCCGGCCTGGGTTTCAAAACACTACTTAGAGCAAACACAACAACAAAACTTCATAAACCATCATGTTAAATTCAAAACTTTTTAAAAAAGCCTCATTTTTTTCCAAAAAAACCTCTACCAACCTATTAAAAAAGTACTAAGTTACATACATATAATGTGTATACATAGGTATGTGAGATAGTGAGAGAAAGAGTGTGTCACGTCATGTGTCTATTTCAAGAATGCATGAGCAAACTTAATATCTAAGTACTTCTCTTCACAATGGTGGACTTTGTTTGTCTTGGGTTTGTTGTATGTCCACGTAAATCTGGACCTAGGATATGAAGCTTGTAGTGGATGCTCTTATAGAAACTGCAAGATGTTTGATTTATATTTACAACCCGTGAATAGGGCATGCTTAGCAAAAACGATGTTATCAAGCTTATGTGATAATTAACTATTAGTCAGATTATCTATTGATTGTTAAATAATTATTTAAGTATGTGTAAATAACTCAATCGGTATGTCATTAATCATAACTTCATACAACAAAAATACATATAAATTCTTATGTAACAGGTTACATAAAACTGTATTTGTTTAATTTAAATAGCACAATGTTTTGTTGTTTATAATATTGGTTTGTGAAAACAAAAGAAGATATCTTGAGAAAAAAATATTTATTTTAGCTACTTAAAGATACAACATCCACATCTTATAAGTTGCGGTTAGAAGTTTTAGTTAAGTTGTGTTTTGAATCGTTCAACCTGAACCCAGCTCATGTTTGTATTCGTGTTATGCTAATTGTTCAATCTGAACAAGACTTGTGTTTTTATTCGTGCCAGTAAGTTCGGCTAATAGTTTAAATTAAGTAACCCAAACACAACTTGTTTAACTTAACCATCTTATCCAAATGTGTCAAACGAGTTGATTAGGTGTAAAAAAAAATGAGTGAAACATGTTATA